>NW_021604710.1:4318117-4417848 GCF_004785775.1 Grammomys surdaster | reverse complement strand
GAGAGAGAGAGAGAGAGAGAGAGAGAGAGAGAGAGAGAGAGAGAGAGGAGAGTGAGGATTTTCAATAGAAACAAACTTAATTTTGAATATATTTGCCTTCCTAACTGAAGAGCTGAGTGTCTCTTCATCTTATGTCAAATCATGCAGTGTGTGTGTGTGTGTGTGTGTGTGTGTGTGTGTGTGTGTGTGTGTGGTGCTTGTAATGAAAACCATCAAGTTTATAAAAGCACATTTGTTACCCAAAACTTATGAACCACTTGAACCACTTTGAGGTAGATTGCATGGCAAAGGGGATAAGAAAATTTGAGTTAATATACTACAACCCACTTCACTTTATGAATCAATATACTCTGTTGGTGGATATCGAAATTATGCTTACGTCTGAGAAAATAAATAAGAAGATAAATCTTACGGTTCTGCACAAAATTGTATCTCCTCGTTCTATTCAAGTTTTTTAGAAATATGCTAATTGTAAATATACAAAACATTTAGGAATTTGTACTTCATATAGTTTTCTATCTCCTCTCACACACTGACTCTGACACTTTTAATTACAGGGAAGAACTCTTTACTTGCGGGAAGTAAATGTTCCTCATATGAGAAATGACTGAAAGTAGGATGTACTTATGAATTGGTTAGTTATGCTCATTTAAACTCAGTCCTACAAATCAAAGTGTATAGCTCCCTGAGAGAAGTGCTTCCCAGGGTGATAGTCATGAAAAACATTTAGTGGCTAGATCAGAAAACAAGGAGGGTATAAGGACAAGAATGTCAATTACTCCCAGTCACCAGCTCCTGCTTCCGGTCTTCTATGCATCCTGTCTTCTGCGTGGTGGGATTTGATGCATTGGCACTTTTCCAACTTTCTACTTTGCCAAAACACTGAGAAGGAATGCATGTTATAGGTAAGTATGATATGAAAATATTAGATGTAACAGCAATCAAGATGAGGTCTTAGAGCAGAACAAGAAGGCAGAGGCTGAATTCGGTGCTCTTTAATTTTATAAATAACTCAGGCTTCCAGGAGAACCATTTTATCATTCAAATGGAAATATTGGGAATGTTACATATTTGTTCTATGTACCTCACACGCTAGTAATGAAAGAAAAAAAAGGTATGTTGTAGTGTAAAGTACAACACCACACAAGACATCTTTCTTAGGATACAAATTCACACACACACTTTTTTTTTTGAACTAATGTAAGTCATGCTTCTAATGTTGAAATTATCTCAAGCAGTTTCCCTTACTTTGGGTTTCAAACACTCAGATACTATCATGCTGGAACTGCTAGTATCTTTCAGCTGTTTCTTTCTTTCTGATTAGTTTCATGGTGTTAATTTTGATAGATCTCCTTTAAATAGAAGCAACATATAACTATTCTAAGATGGACTGAGTCCTGAGAACATTTATTAACACAATCTACCCACCAAGGTTTGTTCACATTGACTTCTTGTATACACTTATCAGCAAAGGGAAAGAATTTTCATGACTATTTCATACTAACTTTTTAATATAGATGGGGCTCCTTTTGTTTGCATAGCAAGACTAGTCATTTGTCCTTGTCTGAAAGTAGAAAACTTCTTCTCCTTGAATTTTGAAATTAATACTTTGTCTCTAAATATAATTCTTTCACTAGATTGGGACTCTTTGTCAGAAACATTTGCTATTTTTACCCTCCGTGCCCACTATGTATTCTTTGTTGTGAAAATAAGATGAATGAATCTTACAATGACTGCCATTAGGATGTTAATAAAACTATTGCATGAGGATGTGTTATAAGCAGCGAATAAAACTGAGTGAAGATAGAAGAACACAATGTTTGAAAATTAAGGCCATCGCTTGTAGTAAAATTCTGGAATTTTGGATTCATTAAAAAACACAGAAATATTATAGATAGATAGATAGATAGATAGATAGATAGATAGATAGATAGACACACAGACAGACAGATAGACAGGTTTTTAAAATCCTAGGACTGGGATATTGGGCTGCTTTAGATTGTCCACAGCAGCTGACTATGATTTGTCTTGTGCTCTAGCAGGGCCATGATTTTGCCAGATGCAGATGGTGTGATTTTGGAATTCTGGGGACTGAGGGTATATAAATGTTAGGGCCCTGAAGAATTGTTGGCTAGTTGTTGGCTGTTGTTGGTTGTTGATGGTCACTGTTGAGTAGTTGTATACAAGGAAGAAACAACAATAAGAAGAAATTACATATCCTGATGGTGAAGACCAAACTTGCCCCAAGGACTTTTGATGGCCCTAATAAGCAGAAGGTCATTTACCAGTAACACTGCCTCCTTGCTGACTTCTGAATTTATTCTGAGAACTCTTACTTTTCTCTCTATCCCTCCCTCTTATCTAGTGTTAGGTATTTGAAAGAATAGAAAAAAAGAAGAATCCACAAAGTAGCAAAAGACCAGCTACAATCACTGTTGCTTCCTTATCAAATAAATGGATCAAAAAATCCAATTGGAAAAACATGGCTTGAAAAATAAAGCTAGGACAAACTATGTAAAAACTTCAGTAAGGATTTTAAATTTTATTTTTTAAACTACAGGAATCTCTAAGGTTTTAGAGATGACACTAGTGTGAGAATGTAAATTTTGTATTCCAGAATCCCTTTATTGTCTCTTCTCCATATTTACAGGGCTCATTTTATAAATATATCTCCTTATAGATTTACTATATTGTATCTGATAGTCAAGAGTTGATGAACAGAAAGCAGAAGGCTAACAGTTAGGATGAGTCAATGCTGACACTTGGAGGCATTTGTCTGTGGATAAACTCGCAAACAAATCTAAAATGCTCTTAAAAATATCTCATTTCAGTCTCTGCTGTGGAGTAAGATGGTTTTAGAGCTATCATGACATTTTGGTCAATTCCTGTGCAATTAACAAGAAAAATGTTCACTCATTTATTTTATCTTAATTAGCTAATTAAACTTGAACCTAAGCATGCATCAATATACTATATTACATATAGTATAAAATATATAATAAAATATGTTTTAAGAAATACTTAAAACCTTGGCTAGGATTTGCTTATCTGCTGGCTTCTTTTTGAAATAGGAACTCCATAGGCACCTCTCTTCCCGGCTGAAATTCAAACAAGGAAATTCAGGAATGCATGTAAGTTTAAGTATAAAAACGAGTGGGTAAGCTGGGTAAGTTCATGTAAAATACCTTTTCTGATGGAAGAGGAAAAAGTGGAGAAAAGAGAAACACATATCACCTTTCATGAAATGAAACTGCCACAGACTTTAAATATTTTTGAATATCAAAAATTGGTAATTTATCATTAACAAACATGTGTTAGACAAATAGTTTACTCCAGCACTGTACAGTTTTACAGTTGGGAGAAAACTAAGCAGCTGGCTTTGTATATATTTTAACTGAATATATAATATTCACTCTGCCCATTTTACAGAAAGGACAAAGAAACTATTACTGAGAGAAGATACATTTGATCTAAACAAAGAAGCAAAATATTGATAGACAGACATTCATTCTATAACCACCTAAGCATGACTAAAGTAAAGAATTCCATTTCCAGACAAGTAACGACAAAGGGAATTTATGTATGCTTTTATGTAAAGTTTTAAATTATCTGATTAAAACAGATTCAAGCAGACTTTTCCCTTGCCAAATTTGTCAAATGAATACAAATAAAAGTAAAAGACAGAACTGTGTGTATGTACTATAGCAATTTTTATTCTTATCAGTCAGTTCTAAATCTCAATGTGAGGAGAATGACAAGTTTGTATTTATATATGCAACTGGGAATTTTCAGGATATTTTTGATTATATATCAAAGCATATATATATATATATATATATATATATATATATGCACAAACATGTCAAATTGTGAAAAGCATAAATTCTCTTGAAAATTAACATAATAACATAGGGCTTTGCATAATGAAAAAAATTAGCATTTATGAAATAAAAATGACACAGCATAGACAAGATATTGCCCATAAGCCAAAGAGCTTGTCCTCTAATTTTAAAATAAATTTATATTAATATAAGACCAAATGCATTTTAATACTTTAAGAATATAAAACTAATAGAACTAATTCCATAGAAATTAATTTTTAAAATGAGGCTTTTAAAGTAAATAAACCATGTATGATGCCCAGATATCTTTAAGAGTATTATTGTGGTAGTTTTGTATAAATATTAGTCATGAACACATTTGACATACACTTTTTTGATCATTTATATTATTTAATATTTCTTTATCTTACAAGTCTCTCTGCAAAATAGCAATATCACTAGCTTAGAGAAAGTTCCTCAGCAGTTAAGACCTACTTTATGATTTTCAACCCCTTCTATCCATTGATGCCTATGTCTCCTCAGCTAACTTGGTGTATTCTCCTGGTTTATCAGCAGCCTGAGAAAAACAGAATACACATATCTTTTATTGTTACAACTCTATCTATCTCATTTGCATATTAAACACCTTTACACTGCAGCTTAAATAATGGAGCTAATTAGGAAGGAGTGTTGGGTGATAGTGTGTAGGTGGGAAGAATCATGGTGAGACAGAATGATTGCTTGCAGAGTCTGTCTTGGCATTGGCACTGTTGAATGTCTGTAGTTGATGATTTCAATGGAGGAAAAATGGTACTGCCTTCATCAGTGACATTTTCTTACAGTAACATCCTTGTATCATCTAAGCTCCCTTATCCCCAGTTAAAATTTGTTGTCAGTTGTATGACAGCAACCATGGTTCTGATTGGTGAGTACATGAGAAAGCATGTAGCCTATCAGGTCCTCTGACCAGCAGGTAACAGGTGCTAAATAGTTATTACCATCATTTCCTCTTCTAGGATAGATAACTGGTCCTGTTCATTCCATCAGTACCTTTAGATAGTCATGTGTACAACTGGGATCTGCAGCTTCAATGTGCCACTCATAAGCTCCCAATAGCTGCCAGTCTTAACTTGCCACATGAGCACAGTAAGGGAAGAACTCAAAGGAAATGAATTGCCTTGCCCCACAACCATTTGCTGAGGCTGAAACATTCAGGTTCAAAGCTGGTTATTGCTATTACAGCAGAGTGGCTTTGAATCTACAAGCTAATTCATAAAAGTTAAACTTTATTATATTCCCTATATTAGAACTAATTGAACACTTAGCAAGTGTTTGGTGTATTTCACAGCAACAGAATTAAGGCTAGGAAATGAAATAAATAAAGCATTTCTCTGGTGTACCAGGATACACCAAAAGTAAAATTAAATATTAAAACGAGGCCCTGAGATAGTGGGAAATTTGTCTTTTTATCTCCATGATCTGCTTAAAGCAACATCTTATTGCTTAGGGAAGATGCAGAGCTTCATGGGGCGAAACGGTCAATTTTCCTCCCACTGGTAACATCACTACATCTTCTTTTAAAAGTAAGCTGTTCATTGTAATTATGTGTCATGAATAATATATTTAGAATAAGAATGTGGCTAGAATAGTTGTTTTTCACATTGGGAAAACACAGCAAACTGTAGTTTACTGTTAATTCATGCTGTGAAAAAGTAGTCTATACCTTTCCTATGTTCCATTGATCTTCTCACCATTTAGGAAACGAATGTGTGGATTTATAGTTCACACCATAAAAGTCCAATGCAATTCGGCAAACGTGTATTGAATACCTAATCTCTTTGCCAGATTCGACAATGCTAATCAATGAGACAATCAAAGTTTCATAAGGCTCTAACAGATTAGCATGAGAGTCAGATACATCATAGATTGTTAGTGTTAATGACCAGGGAAAGGAAGCAATGGAAGGTATCTTTGATTCATAAAAAGTTCTGCAAGTCTTAGAACATACTCAGGAGCCTTATTCTGTTTTCCCTTCACTTCCTTAGTTATTATTTCATTTCAGAGGGTCAACACTCATTGCTATTCCCAGGGTCACATTTCATTATTGTTCTGTAGTGGCTTGTATTTCAGATTGTCTCATTTTGTTCCTGTTGCTCTCAGGTAAACAAGTTATTTATATTTTATTATGCCACCTGGGTTAAATCCTAAAACCTAATTTTGTCCTTGGATGAGCACAATTGAAATTGCTATGAGTGTACTGAGTTGGTGCACTGAAGTAAATGTATGTTTGATGGGTAACCATGTCTAAGGATAAAATCTTCTTTTAAAAGCCAAACACAAATACACGCTTGGAAATAAGCTGCCTGCTCATCACAACATCAGATAATGCTTGTGAAATTAGCTTGAGAGGGACAAAGAGTAGTGGATATAATGGAACAATAGTATCATTACAGGCTATGATAGATTATGAGCAAATGCTTCTCTAGACCATATTTCTTTATAGCTAGATAATTTCTCCCTGTGAATATAAAATTCACAGAAACAAGTCTACAAATTATGTACAAAAGTGTTGTAAGTTCTCAAACATTATATGTTAATAATCACCACTTACATTCTGCATTTGCTAAGGAGTATGTCTCCACAAAGAATAGGTATAGAACCCCCCATTACAAATGTGCTGTTATTTTGAGACTTTGGGAGATCACCAGGTCATCTTGGGGCTTTATTGATGGGACAGTGGAGAGTTGCAACCTAGGTCACAGGTGAAGAAAAAGATGTAGACTGGTTGCTTACAGATTTAAAAGGATCCTTATTAAGAATTGACTGCCTACAGCCTGGCTTCTTGGCTTTAGATTGTCAGTCTCTAGGACTTTGAGAAATGAAGATTGGGTGTTAAAGCCCCTGAGTCTTTGCTAATATCAGCACACTGGACTGTGACAGCTCTTAATTCACAGAGTTTATATAATGAAATGTTTTGGATGAATATTTTTTTCCTGTTTTTAGATGGGATACAGTGCTTGTATATATTTGCATAGACATAAATATATAAACATGTTCATTACCTTAATCAAGAACTACTTGTTTATAAGGGAAGGTGACATATAAAATATTCACGAGAGACAAGAGTTCATACCAAGCAATTTCTGAGTCTAGACTCTGATGCTTCTGAGTAATACATCGTATTAAACTTAATATAAACAGCCATGATGGAATTTGTAATTTGCAGCCCATCTCTCAGATGATTTTACTTGCCTTCTATAGCTTTGCCTGGCTACAGAAGATCAGATATTTTCCACAGAACCTAGAGCAATGTGTTCAATATGGTGTAAGATGAAGAACTTGAAGAATCAGATGGGAGGGCATTCCAAAAGAAACTAGTGGGACAGACATAGAAAAAGGGTGATTATACATGGTTAATATATATTACATAATAGGTGAAATGATAATAAAGGGGGGATGTGGAAAGTAGTATGAAATGATTTAAATTTTACCCAGCTTTAAAGAAAAGCAAAATAGCAGTGTCTATTCTTACAAAGGCAGGAATGGAGAAATGTGATAGATATGTAGTGACTTTTACACTGGATTTTAGAGGAATGGTTTATGGCTGGAGGTAGGTCAGCAGAGGTTCTCCCTGCTGTCCATGCAGAAGACATGTGAGGAAGGGTGAAACATGATGACCTGCTTGGTCTGTGAGCATTGAGATTCATCATTGGCTAAAGAAGACGTCTTAACAATAATTGAAGTGCAGAGGGAATCAGTTTATATTTCTGGTGGTGAGGCAGCTTGAAATAAATTGAAGCTATTAAAGTACCTTGTTTTAACAAGATAGCTTTTCTTTTCTTTTTTTCTTTTTTGAATTTTTTAGGGGGTGGTAGGTTGATTTTTCTCTGGGAAGCCCTGGCTATCCTGAAATCCTCTATAGACCATGCTGGCCTTGAACTCATAGAGATCCATCTGCTTCTGACTCCATAGTCCTCTGACACTGTAATTCAAGACGTGCACCATTACCACCTGGCATAAGATGTCTTTTAAGTGATTAAATGTTCTTTTAAAATTTCGAGGTAATACAGAAGTGAAAGTACATTTACAATCACTGTCTTCTTTGGCCTTTCCTTTCCTTCTCACTTTCCTGCCCGCAGTGAGACCATATCCATCCACATTTTCTGTATATCCACACACACATGTGGACACTAGAAAATACTAATGATCATGATTTGGTCTTCTGTCAATAAATATGAGGTTTTATGCAGATTTTTTTCATTCCTTAAGCTAATGGGTGGATTTAAAATACTACTTAATACGGAAAGTGCTCTCAATTTGGGATGCTTTAGTTATTCTTTATAATAACATTTTCAGTTCAAATGAATCTTGAAACCTTATTATTAGAATTTGAAAAGGAATATGCTGATCTAATAGGCTTTAATAATACACTGACTCATTTATAACAGTTAACTGTGACAAACCACCTCTGTGACTTATTACTAATAGAAGGGGCACTACTTAACCATAAGATAAAAAAACGCCCTTTCTTCTTATATTCTGCCTCTCCCCTTTCATAAAAATATCCAAATGGATTTACTATTGTTGGTGATATGTGATAAAGGCAATTGTTTTATTTGATTCTGTGAGTTTTTTGAGTAGAGAAAGGAAATATTTAGCATGAAACTTTGCTTAAGATGATGCTTTGAATGGAAATCACCATGAAGTTGGTTTTAGTCATGGCCCTATTTGGTGATGAGGAATTAGGAACTGGTTGATCCTGTGAGAGAACAATATCAAGGTAAGCAGCTTGTGAGCTGGGCTTAAGAGGAACAGGCTGATCGAGAACAGTTTTCACTTAATTCCACTTTCACATGTATCTGCTTAAATAAACTTGACTAGAGTGCACTCTAAGCTAGCTAGGGCTCTGTTCTACTGTAGAAGTGGCAAACAAAGTAGATGGGGCAAAACTCTATGTGGAAATACAGCCAAAGTCAACAGGGCTGAAGGCACTCTTCAAAACCTCAGCTCTCACTGTAAATAATATCTCATGAAGTCAAAATAACTCCTAAAATCAATTCTACCTCTATCACTAGTATATCGAGCTTCGAAAACAGAGACCCTTTCACCTAGTAAGGAGAGACCATGGAAAATAAATTGGGTTCAATCCCAACTTCTAGTCCTTTCAAACTCACCAATTCTATATGCTGACTGATAATTTCCAGAAAACGATACAGAATCAGACTCTTTCTGCAAAGCATTGCTAAATTTAGCTCTAGATGCCTCATCCACCCACACTACGGCCACCTTCCTTACATCTGTTGTTTCTTCCTTTCCTTCCGCTATGATGAGTATAATGTGATACAGATGTTAAGTTTTCTATTTTCTATTTTAGATATGTGCAACAATGACCTTTAAATACTAAATGTTAAGCTACCTGTGGGGAACAATAAAGCTTAATTTAACAACGAGGTAGAGAAACTCCTGCTGAGAAATCTAAAATATTGTGATATCATGGAGATAATGGGTTTTATTTCTAAGAAAAGTAAGTATTACAAAGAAAAAGTTAACCCTTAGCCACATAAACAATTCATGTCTGTGTTAAACCAGCCGCTTTGATCGTGGGTGTTTATCCTCCCAAGTCTCACTTTAAACACTCAGATTAAAGCTTCTAGCTGCCTTTCTTTTGTTCAATCATTTATTTTCTTTGGAGGCTCAAGGACTCCTGATGGTTTTGTTTGCTCTATGATAGGGGATTCGTTTTTACTTCTATGCTGGAAGCCAAAAGATTAATCCTTTGGAATATCAATGAATCACCTAATTAGTAACTTACTAAAACTGAAATAAGTTAATTATGTGTAATTTCTTCATAAAGATCAAATGGCAGGAAAATCGCTTTCCTAAGGCAACTCTTCATATGCAGTACAGATGAGCAAAACAAAAATCAAATCAGGTTTGTACTAGTGTTGATAGCACCACAATACAATAACAGATCTCTAGCTTTTTCTATTAGAAGCATTAGCTCAGCATGAACTGCTATTTGTATATTAGTATTTAAGACAGTGTCGACTCTGGAAAAGAATTGCTGAGTGTGTGTATGAGCCAATTCGGTAAAACACGCATTGTCTCCAAGGCTATGTAAATTCTACTAATACAACTCTAGTATCTATGAAAACTTTTGGCCTAACCTTTAAAGTTGGTGAAGAAGAAGGAATGAGATTAATTGTAACTAATTGTTTGATCTCCCAAAAGAAAGAAGTGGGGACAGATGAAGTATGGATAAGATCCAAAGTGGATATGGGTGCATTCTAGACAAAGCCAATGATTGGAATTGGAGCAAAGAAATACAGAAAATTTCATACAACTCATCACTCAGTTTTGCTGGGAAGAAAACAGGTGATATTTTTCCTCAGTGAAACCCAAACTTGCCATTGTTATATATCTGAAAATATTATGAACTCATCCAAGAATCTATCTCTACTATTGCTATTCATTTTTTAAAAAGATGTGTCTTTATTTGAAGTATATGAGTGTCTTGCTTGCATGGATTTAAGTGCACCCTGCATGTGTAGACCCTTGGAAACCAAAAGGATGTCAGATCACTGGGAACTGAAATCACAGGTAGTTTTGAGCTTCCATATGGCTCTGAATTTGCAAGCTACTAAGCAACCTCTTCTGCCCCTACTGCTATTTCTTAATACTACCAAATCATCTCTCTAGTCCCTCTTGGTGTTTCTTAATATTTCCTACTGAAACTTCAAAGTAAGCTAAAACTAGGGCTATCATTTGATGAGCAGTACAGATTTCTCAATGTCAAGCCATCATTTGCTGAGGCTGTGTGAAAAAAATCTACACATATACAGGGAAGATGAAGAGAGCAGAAGCTATTTTGTCTTTCTGAAAACTTTGTTTCCTACAATGGATAATTTTATGATAATGCAAGTTACAAAAATCCTTCCATTTTTTCTCCTTCTTGATATATTCCAGTGGATTGATTTTCTCAAAATCTGGCACCATATGGACATGGACTTAGCAGTGTGGAGAAAAATACAGCCAATGTTTTCCAAGGCCTTGACAGTTATCCATCAATGCAAATAAAGATCAGTGACATTATGTTTTGCAACATGATCACTTGTGAGACACATATTTACCTGCAAGCAAAAACATTCCTTTCTTAAGAAGACTTGTGTAACTATTTCCCAATATAGTGAATCATCGCAAGGGAGGAGAAACTGAAAAAAGATTTCTTTAAAAACATTCATCTTTTGAGCAAGGAAACCATGAATGACCTCCAGGGAAATGTAGAATACCAAGGTTACTTCTAAGTGAGGGTGCAGTTGGAATAGTCTTGATGAGATCTGAGTCAGTGACTGAAGAATAGATAGCTGAGATGCCAAGGAAGAACCTTTGGTCAAGACTAGAGGCCAAAGTTTAGAGAGGTCTTAATGAAAGTACCATTTTGAGCAGTGCCTTCTACTGCCTGTGTTCATTCTGTCCAGTAGAGACCCAAATGTCCTTATACCCTGTGAGTGGCTATTTAGCAGGTCTGGCTCAAGGAGTACATCCCATATTACAAGTGTTCCAACTACCTACTCATAGGGTTTTCACTTAATGGAGTGCCTTCACTAGTGACTTTAACTATGATTTCATACAAACAGGCTTTTCTTTTTACTTCCAAATTGCCTGCTTTCATCTTAAAAGGGACTTCTATTATCCATGCTTATGTTGGAGGATATGCAACCCACTGTATGCCATTTTTTCTCTATAACTCTGTGTGTCTGTTTGGAGAGGGGTAGAATGAAAGAGAAGAATGGGGGGAGAGAGAGATGGGAGGGTAAGTGGGAGGAGGTGTTTGCAGGAGCAGCAGTGAACTGTTAACAATTCCATGAGAATGCACAGTGCTTTTTACCCTATTTCTGTTTTGTTTTCCCCGTGTGTCAAAGTGAAGGGGAGGTAAGACAGGAAGCAGCACCCTTACCTTACAAAAAGCCACAGACTTCTACACCCTTCCTCTTTGTCTCTTGTCTACTTAATTTGGGGTCAAAATTGCATGCTGAATTAAAAATAAAACTAGGGGAAATTAATTAGTGCTTCAGAGTTTAACTCCAGAGTTCACTGTAAGAGCTTTTCACCAAAGCCCTGATGAAAATCAGGTCAGCATGAGGTTCCTTCTCAGGTTCCCAACCCTTCTTGCTGCTAGAGAGCAAAGGGGTGGGGGTGGAGCACAGCACAGGGCAGCCTGGAATAGTAGTACAGTGTGTGACAGAGGTGAAGTAAAACACTTGTCAGTTACTGTCATTCATGCTTGCCAGTTACCAATTCTCTAGAATTAGAACATTGTTCAGGAAAGCCATATTATAATAAAATTCTTGATTGCTCCATTGCTCACTGGGTTGATTCATAATCAGTTAAAGATCAATTTTAGGAGTCTTCTAGAGATTAAAGTCAGGTTTATACAAATTTGTGGTCTACTATTTCTGTCCTTTCCCTGTTTGTAAGCAGTCAGCAGCAATCTCTGCCTGAAAGCAGAGACACAGACCAGACCAGCTCATACTTATGCTGAGTTTCAATACTTTGATGAGGCAAAAAAAAAAAAAAAAAAGAGTCACCACTGGATAAAACACTTGCCATGCAAGTGTAAGGGCTAGCCTCTGGGTCCCCAATCTAGGGTGAGAACTAGGTGAGTATGGCATAATACTAGTGCATATTTGGTAGAGCCTGGGAATTGTAGGAATAAGCTGGCTACCCAAACCAGCTAAAGCAGTAAGCTCTGGGTTCAACAATAGATCCTGCCTCAAGATATGAGGTGGGTTAAAGAAGGTTTCCTATGTCAATCTTGGGTTTCCACATGTACCTGCACATACATGTATCTACCTACATTTACCTACAACCCCTACCCAAGGCACAGCATAGAACACAGATATGAAAAAAATATGAGTCATAATGTTATATATGTTGTTATAAATTCGCAGTGAGGATAAACCTCTCTCTCTTTCTTTCCCCTATCTCTCACTGGGTCAAAAGCACAAAATGAACAGTCATCAACTAGTTCTTGATTTTATGACATTTCTGTATGAGACCATTTGCTTACATTTTCCAATTCTTTAACATTATCACTTTATTTATCTATCTCTCAACATCTGTCTATCTATCTATCTATCTATCTATCTATCTATCTATCTATCTATCTATTTACCTATTATATGTGTGTTCATGCATTGCCACAGTATATGTCCTGAGGTCAGAGGACAAGTTGGCAGAGTTGATTCTCCTTTTCTACCATGGAAGTCTCATGGATCGAACTCAGGTCCTTGGGTCTAGCATTGAGGGTTTTTACTTCTTTTATCCATAAGTGTAACCACTCAATATGAACTATACATGTGAAAAATAATACACAAGACAGGCAGGCAGACATAAGTAACATACTACCACACTGCAGACAGGAAAAGGACTATGTTGAATGTAAAGAGAAGAGAAGACACATTGCCATCAACATAATCTTCCTGTCTATAAAAGAAAACAACTATTTTATTCCCATTAACATATTATTGTTTAAAGTCAAAAAAGATGGAAGAAATTGGAACCCTTGTATATTGCAGGCAGATGAGAAGTGCTCTAGCATTGGCCTATGGTCTAGCCTCATACACTGCAGAAGGAAACAATGTGTCAACTTGTCAAAAGGTTGAAGAGATCACAAGGTAATTGTACAAATCTGTTTCTAGGTAGATATTCAAAAGAACCAAAGGAAAAAATATATATGTTTTTGCATGTATGCTATTCATAATACCAAATGTTCATTAGCAGAGAATCAAACAAACAAAGCCATAGTGGACACAGTAGAATGTCTTTTGAAAGTTTACAGTGAAATTCTAATATAGCCCATCACAAGGTCAATTTTAAATTCAATAGATGTGAAACAAGTCAGCCACAAAAGAATAGATAGTGTGTGATTTTACTTACACACAAGACCATGACTGCTCAAGTACATGATGCTAACAGTAGGATTGAGGTCACCAGAGTTGGGGAAGGCAGTTATAGGGAATATTGTTCCAAACATTCAAGTCTTTAGTTTGTAATGTTGAAACTGTTCTGAAGGGCAACACAGTGGGGATGCTTAAAACCAACAAAAATAATTTACTTTATTCCATTGTACTGCTTTCTTTGAAACATTTCTAATGGAGATTCGATATATATTTTATCCAAATAAATGAAAAAAAATGATACAGAATCTATGATTCAATACATAATACAGTGGGAAGAAGACATTGGAATACCCTATTTTATTATCATCAGAACTTCACTACATTGGCTGAATTATAACAAACTAACATTTAGATAGCAATAACACAGAATGCTTTCTTTCTTTCCAGGTTCTTTGTAACTATGAAACATTTACCTGTTCTCCATTGTACACAACCTTCACCTAACATAATAGTTCATTTTTTCACTTCTTTCTCCTCTTCATAGAAGTGAGATGGGAGATCTGGCCTCCCAAGATTAAGCTTGATAGGGTTATTTGGCAGAGAAACCCACAATATCCGGAAATGTGAAGTAAATATTATGTGCCACCAAAGTGTAACATGTTCATTTCTAAGTACCAGAAATAACTTCAGCTCTCCAAAACCACTCTGGCATATGGTTGTTTCAAAAATTCCTCAAGACTGCAGTCCCCCCTGGCTGCGTCATCTACAGGTGCATGCAGAATTTTAATGTGTATTTTTCTGCCTTGTATTTGTACTATTTTAAACAGAGAGACTGCTGAAGAGTGTTTTTGTTTAGCTTCTCTGGTGACAGAGGAAATTAATAGTGCACTTAAAAAAATCTGTGTGTTGCTTAATATTAAACAAATAGTTTAAGGGATTTTTTCCATAACAAATAACAAAGCAGAAAAACATGCCTTCCTAAGAGATAATGCAAGCTAAAAACATAAAAATAAGCTTTAGAAAGATTTAGTGAAATTTGTTTGAAGAAGCGCTGTGGGTAATTATTAGAGAAGAGCAAAAGTGCTTTGCAGAGATGTTTATGCTTGAGCTACTGGTTTCAGAAAGCATGTTTTGCTCTCAAGTTTTAAATCCTGTGATATGGTATTGATGTATGCATGTTGGGTGTAGAATGGGTATGTGATTTGGCATCAGGGGAAAACAGAGGACCTCAGTGTTTTCCTGAGTCTTCTACCTTATTTGAGATGGAGTTCCTTGTTTGTCACTGCATATGGAAGGCTAATTGGCTCTGTATGGTTTCCTGCCCCGCTCTCAGATCTTGTTGTAGGATCACTGGGACTTTAGACTTACACTTTTCCCCAAGTTTTACAGAGATTACTGGCATCTAAACTCAGGTTCTAATGTTTGAATTATAAACTCTTTACTCACTGGGCACCCTCCCCAGCCTGGAAGCTTTATTCTTTAGCCAGAGAACAATGTATATGGTCTAGTGGGATTATAAGTTTGATGAGGCATGGTAGATCAAAAATTTTTAGTTAAAAATTTAGATAAATCACAACAGTTAGTTACTGTTTTGAATCAAGTAATATAAACATCCCTAGTAGAATATTCTTGAATAAATGGGTAATCATCTTTATTAAGTAATGCTTTAGTGAACACTATGTATCCCTCAGGTTCTGTGTGTATGTGCATGGGAAGAAGGGGTGGGTTGGGTTCAAGCTATAGTGAAATAAACACAGTTGCGGCTATGTCTCGCTTTGGAAATTACAAGATGTTTGCCCAGTGAAACAGCTACAGATATATCACAAGGCTCAAACTACTTTCCTTGATCTAACAACTTTTTCTTCCTCAGAGAAAGCAGTCATGATCACATTTCTTCATTTCTCTTCATTTTTCTTGAATGGAAACTTAAAAAAACAAAACAAAACATGTACAGTCATTTACCTTGTGAGCTAAAGAAAACCATATCAGCCTTATCTAAACACTGACATTTATTTTACAGGATCTTAGTGATTTGGGATATAATCATTTACTCTTTCTCTTTTGAGTTAGGTTTCCATAGAGAATAAAAATGTAATCAGTAATGACTGAGAAATATAAATACATGATTAGGGAATATTCTATCACTTTACAAGACCTATTTTACTTTGCCACTCTCAATTAGTTGTTGTGAAAAGCTTCAGGCTAGGTGATGGATAATTGAAAACTTGGAAAAGATATGTGTCAACTTAAATGGATTCCCCCAAATTCATATCCTCAGGTCAAACATCCATACACCGATTTTCAAAATTTGTCCAAGCACCCAATAAATATTGAATGCCACTTTATCACCTGAAATTGGGTACACAGACTCTAATCCAACTCAAAGATAATCTCAACTCAATTGTTTAATATTAAATGTAGGACCTGCTACAAGGTTGATAACTACCCTCCAATATTTTCTCTCCCTCTCTTGGGTAGATACCTAGCATGATTCTTAGTCACTCAACTGCTCTTGTAGCTAGATTTTTGCGGTCTCACGGTGAAATTTCAGCAAATGAGGTGTTTATCTGTAAGTATTGTCCTAGAAGTTTATGGAGTGGCCTTAAAAGGAAAGGACTGGCTCCTGTCCTCTGATTCTCTGGATTTTTCATCTGGGGTGTTAGTTGTCATTAGGTCCTACAAGATGAATGATGAATGCTGAGCTCTGCTGAGCAGGAGATGCAAGCATAGGTTTCACTGTCCACCAATCACTACAGAGAGTTTGGACAGTGTGCAGCTTATTTTTTGTGCAAGCAAACACGAAAAGAAGTTTCTGTGATAAATTTGTTCCTGCAGTCAATCTTGATACTTGGAAGGTATTATAGTTAACATTTTTATGATATTCACTGTGGTAGGTAGAAGATACAGGTGCTAGGATTGTGCAGGGTTAACCTTTGTTACATTGAGAATATTTGATCAGATTGCCAACTGTTGTTCTTCAGAAGGCAAAGGAATTGGGAATAGATCATATAATGGTAAAAAGTAAATGCAGATGTTTATTGGCTTAATCTTATATTAAACAATGTATGGAAGATAACAATGAACTCAGACTAGAAATTGGCAGTCCACCAGCCCAAATAGTGGGAATACGAAGTAGGAGGGTTGGTCTGTTTTTACTGACAATAGAAGATGATGGAGACTCTTTACTTCAGGAGCTTTAAACCCTTTTTACAACAGGCCAGACACACCTGCATCCCAAAGGAATTACAATAATCACATTGCTGCCATAAATGGCCTTTGACAGGAGTAAGATCCTTATCAGTGGGAAGCTCCCAAGGCTGTGATAAACTTAATGATATCAGCATTCAACATAGGTTATTCTTTCTTTAGACTTCAAAGAGGCTTACCATCAAATTAAAAGGTGGATAGTAGGCACAAAGGAACCAGTAACTCTCTAATTTGGAAACTTGAGTGTTTTACTTCCATTAGGAATTGGCAGAACACAAAAGTGATTAAAAATAAGAATAAATTTTCTAATTCTATTAACTTGCAGCTTGTAGATTAGACCTAGGCTATCACTTACACAAAAATTTAAGTAAAATTTTATTGAAAGAATACCATGCCTTTTGTTTGTTTATTCTTCACAGAGGAATCTTTGTTTGTTTATTCTTTTTAAACATAGCAGTGTTGTAGGAGAGGTTACATGAAACAATGTTCAAAATACTGACTACATGACCCTTTAGGTTTGGTTATCTCTGAATAACATTTAATTTCCTGAACAGAACACCAATGGCTTATGCTCTAAAATCAACAATAGAAAATGGGACCTCATAAAACTACAAAGCTTCTGTAAGGCAAAGGACACTGTCGCTAGGACAAAACCACAACCAACAGATTTGGGAAAGTTCTTTAACAATCCTACATCTGATAGAGAGCTAGTATCCAATTTATACAAAGAACTCAAAAAGTTAGACTCCAGAGAACCAAATATCCCTATAAAAATTGAGTACAAAGCTAAAGAAAGAATTGTCAACTCAGGAAACTATAATGGCCGAGAAGAACCTAGAAATATTCAACATACTTACTCATCAGGGAAATGCAAATCAAAACAACCCTGAGATTCCACCTCACACCAGTCAGAATGGCTAAGTTCAAAATCTCAGGTGACAGCAGATGCTAGCAAGGATGTGTAGAAAGAGGAACACTCTTCCATTGTTGGTGGAATTGCAAGCTGGTATAACCACTCTGGAAATCAGTATGGCAGTCCTCAGAAAATTGGACATAGTATTACCTGAGGACCCAGCTATACCACTCCTGGACATATACCCTAAAGATGTCTCAACATATAACAAGGACACATGCTCCACTATCTTCATAGCAGCCTTATTTATAACAGCCAGAATCTGGAAAGAACCCAGATGTCCTTCAACAGAGGAATGGATACAGAAAATGTGATACATTAACACAAAAGAGTATTACTCAGCTATTAAAAACAATGAATTCATGAAATTCTTAGGCAAATGGATGTAACTAGAAAATATCATCCTGAGTGAGGTAACCCAATCACAAAAGAACACACATGGTACGTACTCACTGATAAGTGGATATTAGCCCAAAAGCTAGGAATATGCAAGATAAAATTCATAGACCACATGAAGCTCAAGAAGAAGAAAGACCAAAGTGTGGGTGCTTCAGTCTTTCTAAGAGAAGGAGAACAAAATACTCATGGGAGGAAATACAGACAGAAAGTGTGGAGCAGAGACTGAAGCAAAGGTCATCCAGAGACTGCCCTACCTTGGGATTTATCCCATATAGTCACCAATCCCAGGCACTTTGTTTTGGATAACAAGAAGTGCTTGGTGGCAGGAGCCTGATATAGCTCTCTCCTGAGAGGCTCTGTCAGAGCCTGACAAATACAGAGATGGATGCTTATAGTCAGCCATTGGACTGAGCACAAGGTCACCAACGGAGGAGTTAGAAAAGGACTGAAGAAGCTGAAGGGGATTGCAACCCCATAGGAAGAACAACAATATCAACCAACCTGACCCCCTTCCCCAGAGCTTCCAGGGATTTAACCACCAACCAAAAAGTACACATGGAGCAATCCATGGCTCCAGCTTCATATGTAGCAGAGGATGGCCTTGTTAGGCACCACTGGGAGGAGAGGCCTTTGGTCCTGTGAAGGCTCAATGCCCCACTGTAGGAGAATGCCAGGGTGGGGAGGTGAGAGAGGGTGGGTGGGTGGGTGGGGAACACCCTCATAGAAGCAGGGTAAAGGAGGATTGGGTAGGGGGACTCAGGGGTACTTGATAAGTGGATAGCATTTGAAATGTAAATAAAGAAAAGATCCAATAAAAAATTATGAAGGCTGGTATTAATATACTCATCTGGAGTAAAAGCTAGAGAGCAGAAAGCTGATGGAGCTGGTATAAGACTCCATGTTTCTTGATACAATGAAAAGCCATGCTAACCTTTCTATTTATAATACCTTGGGTTTCTGTTACATACAACTAGACATTATCCTAGAACATTTATTGCCTTTTTACTGAAAATCTTCAAGGATAATATTGATATTGCCATGGTATTCTAACTAAAGACATTCAACATTTAACATTCCTTACACATAAATGTAAAGGAAAGAAAGAATACACTTAAATTAATAATACACTTTATTTACCAATACATACTTGACATACCCCCAGAAAACATTTTGTTCAAGCATTAAAATTCAGGAATGTGTACATACACACATAACTCTTTCGTAAGGAAGTATGATTAGCTGATAATTCAGGCTCTCAGTTTAAAGATGTGTGTGCATGCATGTGTGCTTATGTGTGTGCAGGTGTGTGTGTGTGTGTATGTATGTGTTTAGTGATGGGGTCATGTACATGAGTACAAGCATGTGTATTAAGGTCCCAGAACAAACTGAGTGTCACTCTGGTCTTTGCTTTCCAATTTGTTTGAGTTAGGACCTCATGTTTGGTGCTGTGGTAACTGGCCCATGAGCCTTCTGTATCTCCCTGAGGGCACTGGAATACCATGTGGTATGCTATTATGTCCAGCTTTACCTGGGTTCTTGGGTATCAAACTTAGGTCTTCACACTTCATATCCAGCATTGTACTCACTGAGGTACCCTCCCAGCCCCTAGGCATTCTTTTATTAAGCCCATTTGGCATATTGTATTTTTAGACATCTCTGCCATAATGAAACTATGTCAATCAATCAGAATGAAAATAAGCCAATCAACTGGAAAAAAAAACCAACTTTTGTTATACAACTTATCGACATTCTAAAGGACAAAAATACATTTAAGCATAAGTATTATATTAGAAGCTTTTCTGACACTTCAAAATGCTTGCCAACAGGATTTTTAACCTGATATTTGTATGTTAAGCATAATCTTAACAAAGGTCTGTATTTTTATTCCCAGTCACTTTTCTAGTTTCCAGACTACAACCATGTAAAGATTTTGTATTTAATATTTAAAAAATAAAATTCACAAAGTTTTTCTAAAGTAGACTCCCAAACTATTTTAAGAATAGCTTAACTTTTTATATAAAATGTTTCAAGTTGTTTTTTCCAAAGAAAATATAGCCAGAACTGGTTTCTAAAGCATTCTAGAAGATTCTTATGTAAGATAAAACATGAGAGCTCCGCTAAAGCATGAATTATCTTAGCAAATACACAAAAATCTCTACCGAGGGTTTGGTATAAACTCTTGCAGGGGCTCCACAAGTAGTGGAATTATTTCCATTTCTCCTAAGCTTCCACGTAGCAGGTATAACCACGCTTCTTTTGTCAGCCCAAAGGCTCACATTTCTACCCTCTATTCTTCTTTATGTCTCTTCTCTTTGATCTTTCAGCAAACATCTCCCCATATAAAGTACCAACTACAAGTTCTCGAGGATCCATTCTCCCATTTACATATATTTTCTGCTCTTTAAATGTGCTTTTCTTTGAAAGACTAAACTGAAAGCCATGTATACCTATTTCACTGCCGAATCTCCTCAGTTATCATTAAACAGATAATGGAAAAAAGTCAGAATGTTTCAAAAGATAATGTTTGATCATTGATTTTTCTCAAGTATCTTGTTTCTCCTGGTGACAGTGTCACCTGGTCTTCTGTAGAAAGGCAACATTTACTTTCACATTCTCCACTTGAATATTGCTTGATCTTAGAAAGCTATGAAGAAGCAGATGTCACCTCTGCTCCCAATGAAAGCCTCTGTGATGATAGGATAAATTCTGGGGTGCTCACTGGAAAAACAGTATTGTAGTAGATTTTGTCATTAACTGTGAAGGTGCAAGGGAAGACTAAATCCTGAGATCCTGCAGTCATGAGACCAGAGAGACTTAGAGGTTTTAACATTCTGATTCATTTTGGTTTTATAGGAAATTTATTTTAGGTGATGTAATCTTATGATCAGTCTTCGATGCTCCAAACTACTTTATTTATTTGCTTGTTTATTTATTTTACCTTTGGACCTTTTTAAAGAGCAATGATAAAATAGTGCTATAATATTATACAACTCGAAACAGCTTGCCTCCGAATTCAAAGATAAAAATTTCTATATACAAACCAGTAATGAATGATCACAATAGCAAGCCCTGGGTCCTACTTTGTCTTTATTTTTGTGCAAGTCAAAATAGTGTTACTTGAATCTTTGGCAAAAATCAAAACAAAATACCCACAGTTCATCTTATCTGCTGATTTCCTCATGGAGAATTAGGAATGCAAACAGAAATGGCAACTTTATTAAAAATGAAAACTGTGAACAGAAACATAGACCTCTCTCCTAGTTTGTAAGGAAAAGGAAGAGAGAATTTTCTAAAACTCCCCTTTGCTTTTCTGGTTTTGTGATGTTAACAAATTGATTGTGCCAACCAAAGTTGGGGGATTGGGTGTTTATCCCATGCTAGCTGAGAGCCAGAAATGGCCTAGCTACAGTAAAATAGGGTTTTCACCTGATGTGGTTAGGATACCCAGATGAACCCCCAGTCCTACAGCCTAAGAGATGTTATGATTAACTGAACAGTCGGGGTCAGAACTGTGCTCTTCCCTGGGGCTTCAAATCTCATTTTTTTTCCTTGCCCTTCTCCACTTCACATGCCAGCCCTATCCATACTCATTCATTTTTTCTTGAGCTGTATTTGTTTGGTTGATCTTTGTTTATCCAATTCTTTATTAATGAATCCTCATGTCCTTTGAGAGACTCCTGATAAAGATTGGTTAGTAATACTTTTGTCAGGCTTTGAATTTACTCAGCTACTTTGTGTGTTTCCCTGCCAGACCCAGTTTCAGCCAAGTATCTTGCCATATCATTGTAGCCAGATCATCCTCTCTTAAACATTGGATCACCCCTTATCTAATCAGGATCCCACTTTGTATCCTCTATCTCTTAGTTGTTATCTGGGTACCCTGGCTGATCTCTAGAAAGACTTCTATTAGATCTCTTTACTCAGCATTTGCTTAATGCCCTGATGTTGCCTCTAACTACTTTCCCATCTGCAGGATCTACAGTCTGTAAACCTTGTCTGTAAATCCCTTATTTTACTTGCTGCTGTATATTTTACAGTGAGCATAACCCCTGTCTTACATAAATCCTGATTTGATCTATCTCCATCATGATGGAGCTGAATACAATTTTCCTTAGCATGTGTTCATAAATACAACTGAAGATTCTTAAACAGTAGTTACTCATACATAAAAGTAAACAATCTATATAATTCTTTTAGTGATAGAGTAAGGAGCATTTTAGCACCAACTGTACAGGATGAGTCATAAAGGAAAAATACTTATATTCTCCAAATTACATTCAAAATATGTGATATCTGTACCAAACATATAAGTAATCAGAGTTTTCAAATTTGGCCAGTTTTGTTTTCCTACTTAAGAGGCATTTCATTATAGAAAACATTTTCCAAAAGATTGTATGCAAAAAAAGAAAAAAGCCATTTAACTCATATGTCACTATGATTTTCTATATTAATTCCAGACTGAGAATGCTGCGTTCTTTCAGGCTAGTGATTTTTCAGTAGCTAAACAGATATTAAAAAAAGAAGAAAGCAACTGTCAATGTTCCTTGAAAACAGGGTCAAACTAATTCTTGAAAGCTTTTGTAATTCAATGATTCTTTTCTTTGAAGTCTCCATACAAGTTTGTCACACATCTTAATATTCCTAATGCAAGATGGTAGAAAGAGCCAGAAAAGGGCAAGGTGTGTAGATTATTCCAATAATTGTGATTATAATTAGGCCAGGTCACACAGCTAATAAAATTTTACTTCTTAGAGCTGTAAAAAAAATGTCTAGTGAACCTTATGCTAGATACTGAATATTCTCCCAACTCTAAGCAGAAACATGATGACTATTCAAGTTAATGTATTCAATTTTGTTTTGCTGCTTTCTCCTGTTCCTTTGATATTTTCTTTATCATATATGCAGAATTATATAAATACAACCTGCTGAGTCCATTTATATTGTTTATGTATATATAACTTCAGGGTTTTTTGATTGTTTTATATATAAACAATTATATTTGCTTATATATACATATATGTGCACAACATGTAGAGTCCAGTGTTATTGTTTGTGTGTTCCAGTTTTTAAAAAACAAAGACATGTTAGTATCTTCAAGACAATGAACAGTCTCAGAGTACCCTCATTGTAACAAACACATGCCAGAGACCCCTCTGTACCTGCACAACTAAACTTGGTTCATCTGGGAGATGTAACTGGAGAGAAGAAGTTCTGTAGGCTCTTCTGTGTGTCATCATTAAATATATCCCCAGAAATGTTAATCTAATCAATGAATAAATCCATAGATAGAAACTCTTATCTCTCAGATACTGAGAGTTGCATAGGGTGATTCCAACAATAGACAAGACACTAAGAAAAGAGGTAGATGGAAAGAAGCGATTAGAATCTCCTGGATCATTGAAGTTAGGTCGGAATGTGGAGTGGAATGAGAAGATTCTGGGAAGCTGGACTAGGAGTAGGTCTGAAACATTCAGTAGAGGGCCAAAAAGGCCCTGGGGTAGACTGGTAAAGTTCCCAGGATTAGGAAACTCATTAAGAACTATGTAAAATAGTAAAGCAGAAATTAGTTATATAACAAGGCACAAACTCATTAGTAAAAGGATGTGGAGAGCAAGGGAGAGAGGAGGAGACCTCCATGAGAGGAGATGGCCCATGAGAAACAGCAAGTAACAAGTGATGTATTGCTGGCATGTAAATTAGAAGAGCTCCAAAACTTACCCAATCTAGGCTTATGGCTTGTAAACAAAATAATTGGATTGTATGTATTTTATATGGGTGAGCTAGAATACATAATTCATTTTACAGACATCCCTGGGATGGTGGTCCTGGGTTCTGTAAGTAGGCTGAGCAAGCCATGAGGAAAAACCCAAGAAGAAGCACCTCTCCTTTGCCTCAGCATCAGCTCCTGCATCCAGATTCCTGCTGTTTGTACTCCTTTCCTGACTTCCTTCAATGATGAGCAGCTATATGGAAGTAAAAACAAAATAAACGCTTTCCCCCCTTAAAGAGAGAAAGAAAGGAAGAAATAAAGAAAGGAAGAAAGGATGAAAGAGAGGAAGAAAGAAAGAAGAAAGAAAGAAGAAAGGGAGAATCAGAAGCCTTCAGTGAAACATACATATAAATAAAATAAAATGTTGTCCTGCTTGGAAATGTGTTTAAAATCCTTTGTATGAGAAAAAGGATTAAGGTTAGGGAGCAATAATCTTATGGACTCGCACTGTGGAAGTATTTTATCTTAAAAATGTTTACACATATTTATATTAAGTAAATACAATAAAGAGGGTGATAGAAGCAACAGAATATATAAAATAATGAGATGGAAAAATTAGGAGGTAGAAGACATAGAAATTATAATTTTAAAATTTATATAACAATTCAATTAGCTTTTGATTATACAGGACATTTGATTATATTACTTGATGCCTTAAATCTTTTTTGGGTATGAAAAAATTTATTACAATGATAGTTTTGGGTATCAGCCTGTAGAGGTCACAATGAGATACATAGAATGCAATACACTAACCAGGGTGTGGCTCTGAAAACATTCTGAAATGCCAGAGTGCTCAGTGTCTATGATCCATTGGCTTTAAGAAAAGGATTACTTGTCTAATCAGGTGAAATGCCTTCAGAGCACAAGCAGAGGTTCTTGCTTATGGAGGTTAGAATAAGTATCCATTATTAAGACAACTACAGATGTGATGCAAAACGATAACATTATAATGTAGAACACATGGAGTCATTGGAGGTGGAGGCATCCTCAATTGTATGAGGATAGAGGTATGTTATCTCTTTAGTCATGTGGTGTTTCAAGCATCACCTGTAGGCTCTTAGCTGTACCCAGAACTTTAATCTCTCTAGATATAAATGAATAAATGTAGATCTCAGTTCTATAATAGAAGAGTTAAAATCAAAGCATATTTGGAAGGAAAGCCTAAGGATTTGGAAATGCAGGCTTAGAAAAATTTAAATCTATTGAGTATTAGTGCAACCAGCAAAGAGAAAATGAAACATTGATCCAGTTTAAGAACTTAAATTCTCAGGACAGCCTCTATAGTTGTTTTGAAGGTATTTCCAAGAGAACCTTTCAAATGTAATCCTGCAAACTTGCCTAGCACTTACCTGATAAATACGGGGAAATTTCTTGGTGATATTAAGGTGTATATATCACAGCTCCATGGTAAGAAGGGAGTTCCCTGAAGCATTACTTCTTACTATATGTGCTAATTGATGGATATTATATGAATATACACATGCAATATAACATGAGGATGGCTCAATTTAGTCTCTTTTTAAACATGTGTCTCTGTTTTGTGCTGTGCATGCATGTTTGTATGTTTTTGAGCATATATGTGTGCATCACATATGTATATGTGTATGTGTACATGTGGGATATCAGAGGTTGATGTTGGAAGTCTTCCTCAAACACAAATTATCTTATTTAATTGAGATAGAACTTCTTATTTGGCTAATTTGGCAAGCCATCTTGCTTTGGGATTTCTACCATCTGAGCATGATGAAATTGTTAATCAGCACCATCAAGGTTACTAGTCTTTTACATGACTTCTAAGGACCTAGTCTCTGGTCCTCATGCTCATGCATTAAATGTTTTATTCACTGAACCATCTCTCAACCCCAATTTATTTGTAATTATGTATATCCTAGGTTCATTTCTATTGCTGTGATAAAATACTCTGTAAAAGCAACTCAGAGGAGAATGAGGATTTACTTCAGCTTACATTTCTAGGTAATAGTTCATCATCTTAAGGAAGTTAATGCAGAGATTTCACAAAGCTAGTCACATAGCCACAGACACAGAGAAATAAATGTTTACATGTGTGTTTGCTTGCTTATGCTCGTCTTGTGTTCTCTGTTCTTATACAGTTCAGGATCTCCTGAGTAGAGAATCATGATGCTCACAGTGGGCTGGGTCTTCCCACATCAGTAAACTTACTTTAGATAATCCCCCACAGAAATGACCATAGGCCATCCCAGTGAAGACCACTTCTCATTTACCCTCTTCCTAAGTGATTCTAGGTCAAGTTGACAATGAAAACTATGCATCACAATGCATTATTTTGGGAAGGGTGCTAACAAAGAAGAATGAGATAGGTTTTAGGGGACATTTTTTTTCAGTGTGATTTATTCTCAGCAATACACCTATCTACAATAAAAGTCTCTACTATATTAATTTCTTTGATAATACTAGCTTCTTGCAAAAGTCAATATCAAAACATAAATTTCAGAATAGAAAACTTACAAAGCAATGAAGGCAGGATCCCACCCATTTCTCACAGGTTGGCTTTGTTCCCATTGTTTGCTGACTCAATCTTAGATGCATATATTCTTTGCTCTTCGCTTCTGGTTCAAATATTTGAATTTTTGGATCCCAGCTAGTGGTACTGTTTTAGGAGGCTGAGAAACATTTGGATCCCTGCTACAACAAGTAGAATTCTAATGTGCAGGTTTTTGAGATTAACAGCTCAATCATATTTAGTCTTCTTTTCTGTGTTTTGCTGTTGTTCTTAAACCAACAGCTCCCAAATGTTCCGGTCTCTACAGCAATACCTGGCCCCATGACTTGCCTTCTAGGACTGTCTTCAGATTATGAGCAGGAATGGAACTCTCCTCCTTCAACTTTTGTCTTGTCCAATCACAGTAAAGAAAAGTGTAAATAACACAGAAGGATTTACATGAATAATCTATAGCTTTTTATAAGAGATCTGTGTTGTTCAAAAAGATATGCAGACATTCTAAGCTGTACCTAGGCATGTGGCTTAATTTGGAAATAGTGTTCTCACAGAGATATCCAGGGGATAATGAAGTAAAAAATGACTAAGGTGGACTCTAAGCTTGTGCCTGGTGTCCTTATCAAAAGGAAATATGGACACAGACACTGAGAGTATTTGAAGATAGAAAAACACATAAAGATTTCTATCAATTACAGAAGGACTCCCAACAACTGCTGAAAACTGACAGTAGCTATTGGAATCAAGACCTCTTCCCTACATCCTATGGACCCTATGGACCTTCTGACATTTCATTCCCTGGTTCCAAATTACCTTTATCAGAAATTGAGAATAAATTACTGCAGCTTGAGGCCACTGAGTTTGTGGTACTTTGTTATAGAAGCCCTATGAATCTAGTACACACCACAAACACTTTTACCCAGATTTCCATATTCAGATCACTGAAACATATTATTTGCTACTTTGATTTTGTAGTGAGGCATAATGGATATAGAAAATAAACTTCAGAGACCTAAAAATATGTGATCTAAGTCAGATGCTCTCTGGTTCTTCAAATAGTGTGCAATGGATCAGTAAACTCTGTCCAGAAACTTTACATAACAAATATATGGAACATGTAAGGTCCATGAGAAACTTTTAGACACCCAGATGTATACAGGACAGCTGAAGTTATTTCATAAGTGAGCAAGGACCTGGGACAATCCTCCTAAATATATCCAATAGAAAAATACTTTGGAAAGTGGAGAAGGGACTGTCCAGAGACTGCCCCACCTGGGGATCCATCCAAGTGCAATCACCATATACAAACACTGTTGTGGATGTCAGGAAGTGCATGCTAACAGGAGCCTGATATACCTGTCTCTTGAGAGGCACTATCAGAGCCTCACATATACAAAGGCTGATGCTCACAGCTAACCATCAAACTGATCACAGGGTCCCCAGTGGAGGAAGAGAGAAGACTGAAGGAGTTGAAGAGGCTTGTGGGTCCCATGAGGAGAGCTACAACATGAAGCAATCAGAGCTCCCAGGATCTAAACAGCTAGCCTGGGAATATACATGGAAGGACCTATGTCTCCAGCTGTATATGTAGAGGAGGATGAACTTGTGGGGCATCAGTGAGAGAGGAGGGCCTTGGTCTCTTCAATGCTTGATGGCCCATTGAGGGGGAATTCATGAGCAAAGAGGTGGGAGTGGGTGGATGGGTCAGGGCATACCCTCATAGAAATAAGAGGAGGGAGGATGGGTTAAGGGATTGCTGGCGGGGGATGGGGAAAGGGGATAACATCTGAAATATAAATAGAGTATACAATAATAAAAAACAGAAAAAAGAAAAACAACCAACCAACCAAACAAAAACAGATAATGGAACTGGCTATCACAGTAGAACATTTGAGATTTCTTCATAGCAATTTAACATTACTCATATTACTGGGACTCCTTATAATTGTCAAGGGCAAGAGACTATGAAAGAGACCTGTAGAACTTTAAAACAATATCTTCATAAAATAAATAAGGGGGCGATATATCCCTGTACACCACAAATTTATTTAAATTGTGTTCTTTTTACTTTAACTTTTTTTAAATTGGATGCCAAGGAACTTTCTGCTGAGTGTCTATGGCAGTCTACAACTAGGCATACTTATGAATAGGTGAAAGGGAAGAATCCACTTACTAGCATATGGCATGATCCCGATCAGGTATTTATTATGGGGAAGAGGGCATGTTTGTGTTTTTTTCTGCAAGATGCTGAAGGAGTATGGTAGCCACCAGAGCAACAGGTGAAACATGCTGATGACAGGACAAAGAATGATGCCGACCTGTGAGCTTGCTAAGTGCCCTGACAATGGTGGCTATGAAGTTGTATTGAACATATGTTCCCAGCCCACCATTGCTTATCTAGATCCTTGATGGGAAAAACAGAGAATCAAAAAGAGAAGTTATAAAGACACTTGTATTGTTCTTAAATGTGACCAGTTATTCAGGCTCAATCATTTACTGGTCTAGAAATCAATCCAATATTGGAATAACAGTCTTCATTTGGAAGGCTGGTTCTGGACATTTTCAGAGACATATTTGGAAGTTAGGTGCAATTCTCCATGATATGTTAGGAAGTGATAAAGTTAGGGCAGGATCTGGATTTTAAATAGGTATTGGCACATGTGTTAAGGCTCTTTTAATTGGCAAGTTAAAATTACTTTTGTTTCTTCTACAGTATTTGATGTAAGTTGCAGTGATTGTACACCTTCTAAGTGTGTTAGTATTTTGAAATCCAGCATGTCAGTTATGGAGGTCTATCAAACATCTTTTGTTTTAGTGCCCTGAGTATCGTAGACCCTTGGTATTCTAAAAACATCTTGTAAGTACTGGAAGAAATGAGTCAGGCTTTAAGCAGAAGAAAGAGGATAGTGGGCTTGACTATTGTTGGTATAACAACTTTAATTAAATTAATTGCTAGCACCACTGCTTCTGTAATTGCTTTGAAACAAGAAGTTAAGACAGCTACTTTTGTTAATCATTTAGCAAAAAATGTTACTAAAGTGTTGAATATACAAGAGGATTTAGATAGGCATTTGGGAGAATGGATTCATGTTCTTTATCCTATTCAAATTATTGGAAGGAGGTTCAGAATTTAAGAGTAAGGAGCCATCTGAAGTGTCATGACAAATACTGTTGGATTCATGCTAATTCTAAAATTTACAGTGGTAGTCATTATAATTAGGAAAGTGTTTAAAGACATTTGCAGTGTATTTGGCATAATTCTAACACCTCTCTGTATGTTTTAACTTTACATAGTGAGCTTATGAATTTCAAGAATGCTGCTCTGCTGAGCATTGATTCGTTAGATACTGCTGATAAAATTACCCATGGCCTGAGATACATTTTTCAATTTTGGTCAAGCTTCAAGAATGGCATATATAGCTTGATCATGCTAGCCCTTTTTGTCCTGGGAATAATTTTACTCCTGCCCATTGTGTTAAAGCATGTCTTTAACAACATCAACATGTTGGCAGCCAAAGTACATGGCTTGAACCTTAAAATGGACCCCCAGACAGTGTTATTAAATTAACAGGCTGACAAGCCAAGGACAGGTAAGTTTCTGCACAGAGCCTTACCAACCTAAGAGAGAAGTGTATTGTTTTTGATAATGTATATTCCATGATGGGTAAGGAAGGCACTCTTGTCAGAATGACCTAAGACAGGCTCAGTCTTGTTAATGAAATAAAAAAGGGGGAGAAGCAGAGAGCCTTTGGGGCTGCTTGGCAAGAATCTGACATGGGTCAAGGACAAGGAAATGGGCTGCTTGGCAGGAATATGATATTGGACATGGTCAAAGAAGTAGGCTTTAGGTAGGAATCTGATATTAGGCTAGAACAAAGAAGTAATATAAGGCAGGAATCTAAAGATTAGGCTAGAATGATGAAGTAGCCTTCATACATGAAAATGATTTTGGGCTAGGACAGGGAAGTTGGCTCAGATATTTTGGTCATCCTGATAAGCTGATAGAAACAGTGATCACAGGAGTGCTCACAAATTTTTGTTTATTGCCTTGCTTATACTTTGATTATTTATGTTTATTTTCTTCCTTGTTCCTTGACTATTTGTATCTATTGTATTGCTAATTCCTCAATCTAAGACTGACCTTTGTACTTGCATTTAATTAAAATGGTATAAATGCAAAATGTAGGAGGGGAATGGGATAAGGGTGTTCTAGGGAGGGGAAATGGGAAAAGGGGATGACATCTGAACTGTAAATAAATAAAATATCCAATAAAAAATAAAACAAAAAAAGAGACAGAATCAGACTAAAGTCTGATTGATCACTCACTTACTAACTTTAAGGGAAGAAAACCATAGACTGGGTCTCTGCATCCTCCATTTTGAAATGGAAATGTAGTGTTTTTATTTCTTCTGAAGCAGTACTGTCTTTAGATTAAAAGAATCACTGAACATGGGTACCTTACAGTAATACTTCATGTGTTTCGTACAAATTAAGTGTGAGAGCTCAGTTCATTCTGCTGTGTTGTTACCAACTTCATGTTTCTAGTGGTTTTCTAAGCCAAGTATATAATTATATTATAGTAATATTAAAAATATAGTGAGTAATGTATTTTTCTAAATGTTGCCTTACACAATACTATGCACATACAATATAACATACTTCAATCCTAATTTAGGATACCTGAAATTCTGCTTAGAAAACCAATACTATTCTTTGCTAAACTCATTAGATTTGATTTCTTTGTAAAATAAACTTATTTAGTTTTGTCTGACTTTTAAAGAAAGAAAAGAAAAATACTTTGGCAGGGCTGTGGTGGCACACATCTCTAATCCCAGCACTTGGGAGGCAGAGGCAGGAGGATTTCTGAGTTCAAGGCCAGCCTGGTCTACAGAGTGAGTTTTAGGACAGCCAGAGATACACAGAGAAACCCTGTCTCAAAAAAAAAAATACTTTGTATTTGGACAAATTTGCATGCCTATCTAGTTAGCTACTTAACTTCTGGTCAGTTTCAACAAGGACTAAAATACTACTGTTGTAGACTATGTGTCCTCCTCTGAATTTATATATGGAAAACTTAGTCCTACCCTGCTGTGGTACAGGTTAAGGATCTCTGGGAGGTAATTATATCATGATGGTAGAATCCTCACAATAAGATTAGCTTCTTAGCTAGAACAAGGTATGAAGTTTCTTGTGTTTTTGCAATGACCTTTTTGCCATTCCTCCGTACTATATAGCAGTGAAGACTTAATATGAAAATGACAGTTTGAAAGTCAGGAAGACAGTCCTCAGCATATTACATCTAACAGCATTTTGATCTTGAACTTCTTGCCGTCAGAAATAAACCTTGAGGAAATAAATATGGATGGTTAAAACCACTTACTTGGTGTCCTCCAGCTACTGTAGTTGGCAGTGGCTGATATGAGTATACTGGTGTATCTAGATTAGAAACTAGAAATGGATGGATCTTCCTCCATTCAAGCTCACTAGTTTCAGCCCTACAAAAGTCATGCCATGTATGAGGGATATGTTCTAGTAGCTGGGCTCTCCTGTCAGAATCAGTGTAGAGGAAGAGTCTAGCCTCACAGAAACTTGAAGTACAAAGGTGGAGGGAGGCTACCCAGCAGGTACTTACCAGCTCAGAGGAGAAGGGCAGGGGGTGGAAGAAGGATTGGGGTGATCAGGAGTCAGGGAACAAGTGGGGTGTAAAGTGAATGGTAAAAAATAAACAAATGAATAAAATTTTGAAAAATGTCAGACAAGTTCTCCTGTCACATTGCCTCTTTTCTTGTGAGCTGCATACCCAGACTATGCTCTTTAGACTTCCCATTTTTAATATGAGCCAAGGGAATTTTCTTACCACAGGTGTTTCCTTTCAAATGAAAATAGAAGAGATATTAAAAAATAACAGTCTAAGAAATGCTAGAAATTTAAAACTGTACCCATATAACCATGGGCCACAGCCTATATCTAAAATCCTATTATCAAGTAATTGGTTGATAAATAAATAGAATTGCCTCTTTTATTATTATGCCAATTATTAAAATTAATAAAGTGTTAAGGAAATCCAGTTGAGAGATAGAGATAATAGTTAAATCAGCTATGACCCCCTTCACTGAAGAAGTACCTTCAAAGATTCCTTTCCTTTGTGATTTGCTTATTCTCACAGATGAAGAAAGTGAAGCACATACACTGTCAGGCACTTGGTCATTACTTGAAATTCTAGGGAGCGGGCACAGAAATGTGGGAACACACCCTATTAGAAAAAGCCAAGGTAATGCTACATGGCCAGAGGGTAAACTTATTGGAAGCCTGTACTTAGGACTTTCAGAGACCAGGAACACCATTAATTTTTATGCTTTCTTCTTTCCTCCTTCTAGTAGCTTCTATCTCTCAGAAAAATATCAAGGTGGGTATAGTGGGCATTAGTTCAGGTTCACCTACATCTTGTTCTTGAAAGCATATGCCCCAGAATTACTTGCAGTTTATGTAGCTATAGTTCTTCCCTGTCTCAGTACCTCACCCCGTATATTAAAATTCTAGTAGACATGCCTGAGATTTGTAGTTGTCTGGAGCTGCAATTTTTTTATGTTTTTTTTTTTTCACGTGGAGGACTCAGTTGCTGAGAATATAATAAAAAAATCATCTTGATCCTATACTGGCAGCTTATCTTGGAGGCAGAACAAAGACCCAAGAGGAACTCAAGGTCCTCCTTACAGAGTTTTGAAAGCTCGGTTCTATAAAGCAATAAAGTATAGCACACTACATCCTGTAATCCATACCATAAATGTGAGGTTCCAACACTTTGTCTATCTCCTGGATTGAGATGGATAGACACTACTATAGGCCTATGCTGACCTCATCCATGGTCAATGACATTCGGGACAAGAGCTTGTCCAGAGTTTCTGACAACTGGAATCCATTTACTATGACAACCATGGGAACTCTTGGCTTAAAGCCATGTTGAAAATGCACTTATAGGAAACCAGTTTATGAATGAATGGATTTCGTTTGTTAATCATCTCCATTCCTTCACTCAGAAGACATCTTGACTCACTTTCATTGACCCATCAAGTATTCAGTGAGAACCTTTAAAACATGTACTGTGAATACCCAACAAATATTATGGATTAATGACTCAGTACAAACTGAGAGCTTATTTCTCTAAGTTATCCTTTCCCCAAAACTTGCTACATAGGAAGCCTATGGTCTTCTATTCAGGAACCAGCTGCTTCCAGGACATGTATTTCTTATTTCAGGCAGTTTAACATAAAATGTTTAACATTTTTTTTAATTTTACAAGGTTTACAAATACATTCACAATTTTTTATTTACTGTTTGTCATATTCCAGGAAGTTCTCTAGGACTAGGGAAGTATATAGGAAATCAGGCAGATAAGATAAGTGCTCTAAGGTAGAATTACTCTAACAATTTCAGGAAACAAGATGCACATGGCAAGATAGAAATATATATTCATATAGACAGAGATTTGAGTTTTGATTAAGGTTTGGGAGAATTTTCTATACAGTAAGTGTCCAATCTATAGTTGAAGTCACTGATCCTAGCAGATAGTGGAAATTAAACAGATTCTCATGCTTTATGTTTTAAAGATTTGAATCAAAGGGTAGAGTGTTAACATATTGACATCATTAATGTGACCAGCAATTTCTTTAACTATTTAATGCAGTGCACTTTGCTTCTTTTATCCAAATATCTATTGGATTCCTTTGGATAAATTCAAGTACTTAATAAACTTTTGGCAAACTTTTTTTAAAGACTTATTTAGTTATTTGTTATAAGTATATGAGTACACTGTAGCTGTTTTCAGACACACCAGAAGAGGACATTGGATCCTACAGATGGTTGTGAATTACCATGTGGTTGCTAGGAATTGAACTCAGGACCTCTGGAAGAGCAGTCAGTGCTCTTAGCCATTGAGCCATTTCTCCAGTACCCTTCTTTTCTTTTTGTTAAAGTGTTGGCTAATCTAAATCATGGCATTCCTACCTCCAAAGAAGTATTTCTCGCCAGTCTTCACTTGAAGAGGACTATTGGTCCTAACTGCTGATGCTTCATCTCCATCAATGGTGAGGACTGCGAAGTTTTCCTTGGCCAGGAAGCGAACCTCATGCCACTGTCCATCATTCAGGCCAGAGCCTGGAAGGTAGAAAATGAAAATTTCCTAAGTTGGTTTAGTTAAATGCAATTTTTATACATTACAGAATTTTGCATTGAAAAAATCACAATTATATTAACTTCATGGAGTTTAATTTGATGTTTGGATAAAGTAATACAAAACAGAGTATGCACAGACACTTAATTATTATCTCCTTTACTTGGTTAATTCATTTCAATTTCATTCCTTGCTGTTTTGGAATATCAACATATTTACATTTGTCCATAATATTTCAGGGAATTCTTGTGACTGAAAGGTATACAGTTTCAATTTCATAGGAATAAACATAATAGTTTTAAATATTCAGATGCATGCTGTTGAATGAGAATGCCCACGGAGGCAACCAGAGTTACAGAGTGGTGAGCTACCTACTGATTTGGGTTGTGGGAAACCAAACTGTGGTACTCCACAAGAGTGATGTGTACTTGCACTGGCTAGTTGTGCTTGTCAACTTGACACAATCCAGAGTCATCAGACTGGAAAGAAAATGCTTCCTTGAGATCCAGCTATAGGTCATTTTCTCAAGTAGTTTTTAGTAAAGGAATGTCTATCCCATAGTGGGTGTAGCAATTTCTAGGCTGGTGGTGCTGGGTCCTATAAGAAAGCAGGTTAGCAAACCATGTGAAGCAAGCTGGTAAGGAACACCTCTCCATGGCTTCTGCATCTACTCCTGTCTCTAGGACATGATACTGTTTAGATTTCCTGTCCTGAATTATTTCAACAATGAACAGTAATATGAAAGTGTAAGACAGATAAATCCTTTTCTCCCCAACTTGCTTTTAGGACATAGTGTTTTGTCAAAGTAATAGAAACTATAAGACAGTGCTTTAACCACTGAGTTATTTATCTAAACCATAAACACAAGTTTAAATATCAATAGAATTAGGAATTTAGAAATAAATGTTATATACATATCTATATATAATATATAATTTATATATAGTGTACTGTGTATTTACACACATATGTGTATATGATATACAATGTATATTATATATAGTATTTATACAAAATATATACTATATTATAATATACGTATAATAAATATAATGTAATGAACATACATGATAAATATAATATAAAATATATTAATAATTATAATATATTAAAATATTAAATTATATATTATATAAAGATATATAAAAACATATATTTATGTAGAATTTTATAATTACATATATATGTACACATATACATATATATAAATATATATTCATACATTTATATATGTGCATATATGTTATTTATATACATTATATATATCTTCACCTACAAAAACATGGTATGGCCTACTCTCTGTATTCTCTGACATTTCCTTAATATTTTAGATAGAACTTTTCTCTATGAAATTAAATAATCATAATATAACAGAATCTTTACGAAACACAATTAGACTGCAGTTGAGATATTTGGGGAGAAGTAGGTTTTGAATAAAGTCACTTGAGAAAAAATTTTAATTTAATAACATTTTCTGGTTAGCCTGTTGGATCCCATTCTGATATAAAAGAAGATTTATAGTGCTGACTTACTATCTGTCTTTACTTTTATAATTTAAAATCATTTTTATGCAATGTGTTTTTTCCAATAGCCACATCTAACCCTATTAAAAAATGGAGAACAGAGTTAAACAGAAATCTCAACTGAGGAAACTGGATTGGCTGAGAAGCACCTAAAGAGAGGTTCAACATCTTTAGTCATCAGGGAAATGGAAACCATAACAACCCTGAGATTCCACCTCACACCAGTTAGAATGGCTAAGTTCAAAAACTCAGGTGACAGCAGATAACTGGCAAGGATGTGGAAAAAGAAGAACACTTCTCCATGGCTGATCGGAGCTGGTACAACCACTCTGGAAATCAGTCTGACAGTTCCTCAGAAACTTGGATATAGTACTACCTGAGGACCCAGCTATACTATTACTGGGTATATACCCAGAAGATGCTCCAACATGTCATAGGACACATGCTCCGCTATGTTCATAGCAGCCTTATTTATAATAGTCAAAGGCTGGAAACAGCCCAGATGTCCCTCAACAGAGGAATGGATACAGAAGATGTGGTACATTTACACAATGGAGTACTACTCAGCTATTAAAAACAATGACTTCATGAAATTCCCAGGCAAATGGATGGAACTTGAAAATATCATTCTGAGTGAGCTAACCCAGTCACAAGAGAACGCACATGGTGTACACTCACTCATAAGTGGATATTAGATCAAAAGTTCGGAATACCCAAGATTCAATTCATAGACTATATGAAGCCCAAGAAGAAGGATGACTAGTGTGGATGCTTCAGTGCTTCTTAGAAGGGGGAACAAAATACTCAGAGGAGAAAATATGGAGACAAATTGTAGAGCAGAAACTGAAGAAAAGGCATTCAGAAACTGCCTTACCTGGGGATCCATCCCATATACAATCACTAAACCAGGATGCTATTGTGTATGTAGGGAAGTGCTTGCTGACAGAAGCCTGTAATGGCTGTCTCCTCAGAAGCTCTGCCAGAGCCTGACAAATACAGAGGCAGATGCTTGCAGCCAATCATTGAACTGAGCATGGGATCCCTGATGGAGGAGTTGGAGAATGGACTGAAAGAGAAGAGGGGGTTTGCAGCACACTGGGGGAGCAACAGTGTGAACCTACCAGATACCTCCACCCCCCATGGTGCTCTTGGAAACTGGATCTCCAACCAAAGTGTACACATGAAGGGACCCATGGCTCCAGCTGCATATGTGGCAGAGAGTGGCCTTGTTCGACATCAATCGGAGGAGCGGCCCTTGGTCCTGTGGGGGATTCGAAGTCCCAGTATAGGGGAATGCCAGGGCTGGTAAGCGGGAGTGAGTGGGTTGGTGGGCACCCTCACAGAGGCAGGAGGAGAGAGGATGGGATAGGGGTTTCCAGAGGGGAAACTGGGAAAGGTTATAACATTTGAATTGTAAATAAAGAAAATATCCAATAAAAGAAAAAAAAAAGAAGAAATGTATCCATGTGTTGTTGGACCTGCTAATTATGCACTAATAATTACAGGAAATAAAGATTATCTGATCAGTTTTATACCAGGCAATATGGTAACTATGTTATATTTCATCAAAAAAAGTAACAAAATAAATGCATAATGCCCACCTGTCAAACTATTGCTTTATTGTTTTTAACACATCCTATAGGCAGGCAACATGCATTGTTTAGCTTGTGTTCTTTTTACTGTAAATAATTAGAAAATTAGCTGCTGACAGAAGAGCAGACACTAGAGGATAGCTTCTGGAGGGACTTCCAAGAACACTGAGAGAAGTGCAAGGGATTGATTTGACCTTGAAAAGGTCAAGACTATGAAGAGGAAGAGTTCAAGTCTTGTCTGGATGCATGAGGCTGCCAGGGGGAGGTCCTTGAAGATGCCCTTCTATTTCGCAAAAGAAAGAGGAGACCAGCTAATGAAGTTGTTTAAAACTAGAGTTAGAGTAAATCAGTGAAACACAGATGAAAGAGCTAAGCCTTAATTATTTAATGCCAGGAATCTGCAAACCACAGTGTGTGGGCCACATCTGACTTGTGTCCTCTTGTTTTTATATTAAGTATATGTTGAGAATTCTTTTATTAAGTGGTTGAAAAAATTAAAAAGAAAGAATATATGCAACTTAGTATGTTTTAGAGATGGGAGAAAATTTCATAAATCCAAATTTTAGTGATCCTATAAAGTTTCATGGTAAGCCCACTCTTTCGCACATCGCTGGCACAACAATACCTGAGACAAACAGTTGCAGTAGATAATATGGCCACTGTGCCTAGATATGGACTCTGTGATCATTTTCATTAAGTCCATGAATTAATTGCTGCTTTATACCATCCATAAAATGCTCTTTTAAAGAAAAATAACTGAATCATGCTTGAACTTAAAAGATACTGCCATGTCTATAGCATTTACTCATAGTAAATAATACTAATAGTCATATCTTAAACATTGCCACCAAATCACACACTTGATTTAGTGACATTCAGCACATTTTGCTACAAAGAAGGACAAAACAAACTGCTTTTAAGGAATCAGCATGAAAGTACTCTCAAATTATTCAATATGTAGTTTAAATTAGTGCACATATATAACACATTAAACATACAAATGTGTGCACACAGTCAGCACACATGAAAAACATTTACACACTGACATAAAATATTGATAGCGTACACATATGCAAACAACCACTTGTATTACACTAAAACCTCTAGATCGTATACCTAGATATTAAACTACCGCCCCAATGCTTTTCTTGCTTTTAAATTCTAAATTCAGTCTAAATTCTCCATCAAATGGTATAATCATCTCTTGAAAATGTAAGCAGGTTTATGACATTTCTCTTACAATAATTTTCTGTTGCTTCTGGGCTCAATAACAGCACTGGCCAAAGGCCTAATGGTGAATGAGGTGTCAAGTGTTCCATCTGGTATGCCTTCTGTGTGATGTCTGTGTGATTTTCCTCCCTCACCATAGCCTGTGCAGATACATCTTATATAGAGACCTTTCCTAACCCTGTGTGCAAACCAACATTTCTCCATGTCCTTGACAGCACTCTTAGGAATTTAAGAGTTTTTTTTTTGTCATGCAACTGGTAGTGATCAAGTCTACATTGTTCATTTATCTGTTCCTTTGCTTTTTCTACTTTTAAAGAAAGATGTATCTGTTTCTTTTATGCTTATGACTTTTCTGCCTATGTGTATGTACTCCATGTGTGTAGAATGTCTGGGGAGGCTGGGAATGAGCATCATATTTCCTGGAAATAGAATTACTCATAGTTGTGATCTACTACATGGGTTCTGGGACTGTACCATGGTCCTCTGAAAGAGAAGCAAGTGCTCTTAACTACTGTTTCACCTCCCCAATCCGTGCTTTTTGATACAAGCCTTCTGATATTTTTGTTACTGTTTTATTGGCTTGCTTAAAAACTTAGCATTTCAAACAGTACCATGTACATGTTAGGTGTGAAGAAATAACTTAATGACTCTGAGCACTAAACAGAAACAGGTACAGCATCGCTCCTGTGCTAGAGAGAGTCATATTGTAAGGACAGATGCTGAGCGTAAGGTATCAGTCTTGTAGATGAGATTGTATTCTTGTTAAATAATCTGTATCAATGTTAATATATCTTCTTGGAAATTTGTTCTGTCCAAACATCCACAACTGACACCCCAATTACTCAGCTATTCAAGGAAATATACTCTCATATCTCACTGACTGCCAGCTTCAGCCAACTCTTATACGTTGCAATGGCTTCAGACGATGTGAACAGGGGAATGTCTGCTAAAAGAATCCAGTATGTTAGGGATAGTGGTCACTACTCTCAGGAAATCCCCAAGGAATTAGGCTCAGCTATCCTCAATAGCAAACAAGTTATCAAAGAGACACTTTTATGATGTTGCTGTTCTTCCTCTCCCTGTATGTTCTGCACCAATATAAAACAGTGCATATGTCTCTAAGTTTCTATAGATCAATGTGAGGTTTTTGACACTGATAGGTTACAATTCCTCATTGCAATAAAAGAAGGCGAGGGTAGCCCTTATTCTTTCTATAGCCAGAAGACTCTCTTTCCCACATCGTTTAATCTCAATGTTTTGTCTTCGTGCCCATACAGAAGCAGGCAAATAATTCTTTAATTCTTTTCTTTTTTGCCTTTCAAATATTCATGAAGAGCAAAGCAAACAAACACTCAGTGCTGCAAAATTACCATGCAGAAGTGGACTTTTTCTTAAATTAAAATCAGTTAGCTGTCAGACACCAGTAGTGTATCTGAAACGCTTCCTCCTACAGTAAATCCCTTTGGGGTTTCCTGCACTACGGATGCCACAAAGAATGTATTTTCAGATTCAAATTTTCGCTCAGCACTAAATGGAAAGGGATGTGAGTTAACTGTAAGAGTGTATGGTTTTGATTTAGGTTTTGGGTTTTGTCTTTACAGTTTGTTTAATGCTTCTCTGAAACACTGTTTGGGGATACAGGTCTCAAAGACACCATTATTACAAATATTTAATCATCAATTCAAACACAGAACCCTACAAAGTCATTCAAGCAGAGAAGTCACATTTTCTTTTTTTAAAAAAATGTTCTACATGGGTGTTCAAAAAACTTTTGAAAAAATCCCTGTGAAAACTGCATCGCAGAACTGAAGTATAGCATATGACATCACCACCTGTACTCTTCACAACAAAAGGCCTATTATTCTAATCAGATTAAAAATAAATGGTTACTTTATTTTTCTCAAGGAACATAATTAGCAGAGAAATTGGACCTCAGATTTCAGGAGCTTCGTTGACTGTGAACCCCTCCATGTCTGAGTTTAAATTATGGTTTCAACTTATTTTAATTCCAATTATTATTTGGAACATTTACTGATTTACCAGTTGGTAATCACCATGGCTATGGCTCAGTGATCTCTGAGAGGAAGGGGTCCTCAAATACAATGGAATCCATTCACAGTACAGCCAGGATGACCAAATTGCTCAAAATAAAATATGCTGTTTCTCTTCTCTTTTCTTTGTCCAAATGTTATAAAAAGTAATAGCCTGAGGGTTTTCTCCAGAGAGAAATCCAATTTATGATCTCTGCATATGTGAGTATTTATAGATATACTATTCTGAGCTCTATGAGCTAACCATGCTGATGAGTAATTTACTTGCATTTGACTTATTTTTACTTCATAAAATCTTTAAACATTATTATTCACAGTATATACCAGAGTGACAGAGTTTAAAAAAATGTAAATTTCCAATAGTTGATAAGTGTAGAACTTTGAATAGAACCTTAGTTATGTTGCTCAAGAATTTGGAGTTATTTTGCAATTGTTCTGGATAGTATTTTTTTTTGTCAACTTGATATTAGCTAGGGTTATCTGAAAAGAAGGAGTCACAATTGAGAAAATGTTTTCTTAGAAGCAGCCTATCGGCAATTTTCTTGTGGAGCATTTTCTTGATAATGATTATGTGGGAAGGTCCAGCCCATTGTGGATTGTACAACTATGGGTAGTGGTCCTATACTGTATATATATATATAAAATGACTACTGAACAAGTCATAAGGAAGAAGCTATTAAGTACCATTCCTCCATGGCTTCTGCTTCAGTTCCTGTCTCTATGTTCCTACCTTGAGTTCCTGCCCAGACTTTCTATGATTATAGACTATAATGGGCAAGTATAAGCCATTTCTTTCCAAATTGCTTCTAATCATAGTATTTTATCACAGTACTACAAACTCTAAGACAAAGGTTAAGTAAAAATTAAAGAAGAACCCATAACAAACCCTTTATAAAGTTCCTGATCACTTGTAATCCTGGCTATACATATGCTCTTCCATTTCCACCACATCTACAGAGGAACTCTGTTCCTGAAATAGCCACCTAGGTCATTAAGGCAAGGAGCAACCCAAGCTACCATCTATTTCACCTGACGATGGTCAATCATCTGTGCCCATAGGTTTTTGTGGTGTTGGAATACACTGTGTCTTTCAATATAGTTTTATATTGTTGTTTTCACTTTTTAAAAAAGCATGTTGAATGAAATTTTTATAGCCCAGGTTGGATGGGGAAATTTTTGGATCTTTTTCATGGGCACATTTTGAATTGCTCACAATAATTTTAATAAATTAGCTCCATACTGTGTGCCACTTAGAATAAAGTGACCTTTGTATTCACTTTTCCATTTTATAACGAGTGGACCCATGATCTTGACTCTGCTGTTAGTTTACAAAGCTGAGTTTTTAAAAGGGACCTTGGACATCCAAATTGTAGCATTTCTAGTTTTTAGATTTTTGGCCTTTCATGACCAAGTAAGAGCATGAAGGATGCCACAGACTTTGCTCATGTCCTCCTACCTGTAGCCATTCTTTCTGCTATAAGTGAGCATAAACAAGTTTATGTAAAACAGGAATTAAGAAAATTATGGGACATCTACAACTTTCTTTAGAATAGTTTTAGCTTTTCTCTTTTCCTGAGCCATCTGTCATTTAGAAGAAGGAATGTAAATTTATTACTGTTTAAAGGAAGGGTAGTCTTTTCACTTATTTACTATTTAAGGTATACATATGTGTGAATGTGTGTATGTGTACCCAAGATATATACAGAAGTCCCTGGATTTAGTCAGAAAAAGGCTCCCTGAGCCTGGACTTTTTAGGTAATTGTAGGCTACTAGGTAGGTGATAAGAACTGAATCTGGGTCCTCTGCAAGAGTAAGCACTGTCAACCCCAGAGACATCTCTCCATCCTTACCACAGAGAGTCTTTTAAAAAATCTACAGAATTAACAATATTTCTTCACGATTTTTGTTCAAATGAAATGGAATATTAATGAATTTTAAGAATACTTAGAAGTAAATATGTTTAATTATCTCAGACTATAAGTTTACTAAATTGATGTATAAGAAGCATATTGAAAAATAAAGACTAAATACTTATTTAGTGATAAAACAACTTTCTTTCATGTTATTATAAAAATTATCAGTAATATATAGATGGGAAGCTTGCTAATTATTGGCATTAAGTACACCCTTCTTATTTATTGATAATGATATATTGTTCCTTTATCCATCATCATACAGCAAGTGTATCTCTCACTGTGGGCAGATCCATCCAAGACTGTATGTCTATGTTTGTGTGTGTGGTGTTTGTGGGTGTATGTGTGCATGTTTGTGTGTGTGTGTGTGTGTGTGTGTGTGTGTAGTATGGTGTGTGTGTGTGTGTGTATGTGGTGGTGGTGATGGTATGTGTGTGTGTATAGGTGTTTGTGATATGTGAGCTATGATCTCTATGTGGAGATTAGAGGTCAAACTTTTGGAAGTATGTTATCATCTTGCACTGTGAGTTTCTGGGGCTGAACATATACATTTCTTTGAGCTGGCATAGCTAGTATTTTCCAAGATGAACTATCTCACTGGCCCAGAAAAAAAATTTTCTAAATTATTTATATATTACTACAAACATGGTAAATATTAGAGGTATTTTATATAGAACACTAAAAATTTAAATAGGCATGCTAGTAATATGTACTTATTTATCTCAGGACTGCCTATGTTTGTGTTGTATTTATTATATTAAGCACACAAATAAAGGGACTGAGACAGAACTGAACCCAGGGCTGTCTCATTCTCCCTTTCATTATCAATAGGCTCAACATGATTGGTAAAATATGGACTCCTAAGTAAGATGTCTGCATTCAAGTCCCATCTCTGTTGATATGATCACTGTGCCCGTTGTCTGTTAATCTCTTCATAGGGCTGCTGGGAAGAATAAATGCACAGATGCCCCTTGACTTATGATTGTTCCACCTATGAGTGGTTTTTTTTTAACAAAAGCAACATGACTCTGTTAGAACTCAAATCTGAACTACTCTTGGTCTTACAATATTGGATACCATCATATCTTCTGATACTTGGTAAAGGTTTATCTATATCAAGGTTTATCAAAGGGCATATTTATAGTTCTGAGATAGTCCCATTCCTATGAGATAGATGACTGACATCTCACTGTGTTAGGCTGCTAAACTGTGACGTGCAGTAGACAGAAACATTTAATGCACCATGAACTCATATTTTCAAATTTCAGGAAACTTATAAGAATATGGCTATACTATAAATTTTGAAATGTCTACATATATTATCATTTGGAATAGTACTTGACACAGACTTAGCTCTTAATACATTTCAGCTTTGTCTTTTTAGCTCTAAATTACAAACGTGGTTGTTATACTTTCCTTCAGAAGATGTCAATCATTATGAAATAAGGAAATGTGTTCATTTTTAAGAATAAATACCTTCCTATCATGTAAATTAAAAGTGCAAGCTCAGTGGTAAGAAACTACCTACTTGAGAGGGTATCTGATATAACGTGCCTAGTATCCTAGTCAAGAGCTGCCAAAGCCAATTCTGAGCTATACACCAAAAGTCAGTGTTCCTCCTTCATAGCTACCACTCTTCTTTCTCCTCCCAAAATTATACCTTTTAAAAGTTAGATTATTCAATGTTAAGTAGTTCTGCAAACAGTGAAATAGTTCTGAAAGTGAATCTAGTTCCAAATGACTTCTCATTGGTGTTAACTTTGAAAAGTGTGAAGAAAAATAGAGCTCATATATTCCAAAATAATTTTTATTGGATATTTTATTTATTTACATTTCAGATGTTATCCTTTTATCTATTCCTCCGTGTAGAACCCCCCTATCCCATCCCACCTCTTCTTGCTTCTATGAGGGTGTGCCCCTACCCATCCACTCTCTCTCCCTTCCCTGCCCTCGAATTCTCCCATACTGAGGCACCCAGCCTTCACTCCCCTCCTTGCCCATCTATGCCCTACAAGGTCATCCTCCCCTACATATACAGCTGGAGCCATGGGTCCCTCCCTATTTGCTCCCAGGCTGGTGGTTTAGACCCTGGAAGCTCTGGTTGGTTGGTGTTGTTGCTCTCCCATGGTGCCTCTAACCCCTTCAGCTCCTTCAGTCTTCTAACTCCTCTAATGGGAATCCTGTGATCAGTTCAGTGGTTAGTTGCCAGCATCCTCCTCTGTATATATCAGGTTCTGGCAGAGCCTCTCAGGAGACAGCTACATCAGATTCCTTTCAGCAAGAATTTCCTGGTATCCACAATAGCGTCTACCTTTGGTGATTGGACATAAGATGTATACCCAGGTGGGGCAGTCTCCAGATGGCCCCTCCTTCAGTTTCTGTTCCACACTTTTTCTCCATATTTGTTCCCATGAGAATGTTTTTACTCCTTCTAAGAAGGACTGAAGCACCCACACTTTGGTCTTCCTTCTTCATGAGCTTCATGTGGTCTGTGAGTTGTATCTTGGGTCTGGTGAGCTTTGGGGATAATATCTGCTTATTAGTCAGTGTACACCATGACTTTCTTTTGTGATTGGGTTACCTTACTAGGGATGATATTTTTTAGTTCCATCCACTTGCCTAAGGATTTCATGAATTCATTGTTTTTAATAGGTAAGTAATGCTCCATTGTGTAAATGTATCACATAGCATATATCCATTCCTCTGTTGAAGGACCTCTGGGTTCTTTCCAGCTTCCGGCTGCTATGAACATAGTGGACCGTATGCCCCTTTTATATGTTGGAAGAATCATTTGAGTATATGCCCAGGAGTGGTATAGCTAGTAATACTAAGTCCAATATTCTGAAGAATCACCAGACTGATCTCCAGAGTGGTTGTATCAGCTTGCAATCCCACCAACAATGGAAAAGTGTTATTCTTTTTCCACATCCTTGCCTTAGATGCCAGCATCTGCTATTACCTGAGTTTTTGATCTTAAGTATTCTGACTGGTGTGAGGTAGAATCTCAGAGTTATTTTGATTTGCATTCCCATGATGACTAAGGAAGTAGAACATTTCTTTAGGTGCTTCTTGGCCATTTGATATTCCTCAGTTGAGAATTCTTTGTTTAGCTCTGTACCCCATTTTTAATAGGGTTATTTGTTTGTCTTGAGTCTAATTTCTTGAGTTCTTTGTATATATTGGATATTAGCCCTCTATCGGATGTGGGATTGGTAAAAATCTTTTCCCAATCTGTTGGTTGCCATTTTGTCCTATTGACAGTGTCCTTTGCCTTATAGTAATTTGCAATTTTATGAGGTCCCATTTGTCAACTCTTGATCTTAGAGCATAAGCCATTGGTGTTCTGTGTAGGAACTTTTCCCCTGTGCCCAAATATCAGAGGCTCTTCCGAATTTTCTCTTCTATTAGTTTCAGTTTATCTGGTTTTCTGTGAAGGTCCCTTATTTACTTGGACTTGAGCTTTGGACAAGGAGATAAGAATGGATCAATTTGCATCCTTCTACATACTAACCTCCAGTTGAACCAGCACCATTTGTTGAAAATGTTGTCCTTTTTCCACTGGACAGTTTTAGCTCCTTTGTCAAAGACCAAGTGACCATAGATGTGTGGGTTCATTTCTGAGTCTTCAGTTCTATTCCATTGATCTTCCTGCCTGTCTTTGTACCAATACCATTCAGGTTTTTAATTTTTTTATTTTTTTTTATTTTTTTATCATCATTGCTCTGTAGTACAGTTTGAGGTCAGGGAGGGTCAATCCCCCAGAATTTCATTTATTGTTGAGGATAGTTTACACTATCCTGGAATTTTTGTTATTCCAAATGAATTTGCAAATTGCTCTTTCTATCTCTAGGAAGAATTGAGTTGGAATTTTGATGGGGATTGCATTAAATCTTTAGATTGCTTTTGGCAAGATGGCCATTTTTACTAAATTAATCCTGCCAATCCATGAGCATTGTAAATCTTTTCATCTTCTGAGATCTTCTACAATTTGTTTTATCAGAGACTTGAAGTTCTTCTCATACAGATCTGTTGCTTGCTTGGTTTGATTCCCACCGAAGTATTTTATATTATTTGTGACTATTGTAAAAGGTGACATTTCCCTAATTTCTTTCCCAGGCCTTTTATCCTTTGAGTAGAGGAAGGATACTGATTTGTTTGAATTAATTTTATATTCAGCCACTTTACTGAAGTTGTTCATCAGGTTTAGGAGTTCTCTGGTGGATGTTATGGGGTCACTTAAGTATACTATCCTGTGCAAATAGTGATATTTTGCCTTCTTCCTTTCCTATTTGTATCCCTTGACTTCCTTTTGTTGTCTAATTGCTCTGGCTAGGACTTCAAGTACTATATTGAATAGGTAGGGAGAGAGTTGACAGCCTTATCTAGTCCCTAATTTTCGTGGGATTGCTTCACGCTTCTCTTCATTTAGTTTGATGTTGGTTACTGGCTTGTATATTGCTTGTATTATGCTTATGAATGGGCCTTGAATTCCTGATTTTCCAAGACTTTTACCATGAAGGGATGTCTAATTTTGTTAAATACTTTCTCAGCGTCTAATGAGATGAAGATTTGTTTTTCCCCACTTTGAGTTCTTTTATATAGTGGATAACATTGCTGGATTTCCGAATATTGAACCATCCCTGCATTCCTGGGATAAAATCTATTTGATCATGATGAATGATTGTTTTGATGTGTTCTTGCATTTGGCTTGTCAGAATTTTATTGAGTATTTTTGCATCGATATTCATAAGGGAGATTGGTCTGAAAATTTTTTCTTTGTTGTGTCTTTGTGTGGTTTAGGTATGAGTATAATTGTGGCTTCATAGAATGAATTGGGTAGTGTTCCTTCTGTTTCTACTTTGTGGAATAGTTTGAAGAGAATTGGTATTAGGTCTTCTTTGAAGTTCTGATAGAATTCTGCACTAAAACTATCTGGTCCTGGGCTTTTATTTTGGTGGGGAGACTTTTAATGACTGCTGCTATTTCCTTAGGGTTATGAGACTGTTTAGATGGTTTATCTGCTACCTATTTAACTTTGGTACCTGGTATTTGTCTAGAAAATTGTCCATTTCATCCAGATTTTTCGGTTTTGTTGAGTATAGGTTTTTGTAGTAGAATCTGATGATTTTTTTAATTTCCTCAGTTTCTGTTGTTATGTCTCCCTTTTCAGTTCTGATTTTATTAATTTGGATACTGTCTCTGTGCCCTCTGGTTAGTCTGGCTAAGGGTTTAATCTATCTTGTTGATTTTTTCAAAGAACCAGCTCCTGATTTTGTTGATACTTTGTATAGTTCTTTTTGTTTCTACTTGGTTGATTTCAGCCCCGAGTTTGATTATTTCCTGCTATCTATTCCTCTTGGCTATATTTGTTCCTTTTTATTCTAGAGGTTTCACATGTGCTGTCAAGCTGCCAGTGTTTGCTCTCTCCAGTTTCTTTGTGGAGGCACTCGGTGCTATGAGTTTTCTTCTTAGCACTGTTTCATTTTGTCCCATAAGTTTTGGTATGATGAGTTTTCATATACTATTGTTGTTGAAGTCATCAACTCCCACCAGCAACAGAAATACAAAACAGTATGCCCATTAGCAGTTATACATAGTTGGAGGATCATGGATCCCTCCTCTCATCATTAAACCATTTTCTAAGTGGTAAATTCAGGAAATAGCCATTGTTCCCAACAGGTTTCATCGGGCATTTTCAACAATTGATGGCCTTAGTTGATTTAAATGTGTCATACACACACACACACACACACACACACACACACACACACAACCAAACAAGAAAAAACTCACCAAAAAAACAGCAACAACAAAAACAAACAAAGAAATACAAAAAACAAAGCAAAAAAATACCCTACACTAAACAATATCACAATCATGGAAGGATATTGGGAGTTTTTGATAGGTATGTGGAGAAGATAAAAGAAGTTTTGGAGAAAGAGTAATCAGATGATGTTACATATATGCATAAGACTAACAAGAAGCAAGACTGATTAACAAACTCACATATCTACTATCATAGGGTTTTTGTGACTGTCATAAAATTCCATGCTCATAAGCACTTGGGATGAAAGCATTCATTTCAGGTTACAACTCTTGTGTCACACTCCATTGCTGAGAGAAGTTAGGGCAGGAACTCAAACAGGGCAGGAACCTTTAGGCAGGAGGTGATTCACAGTCATGGAGGACTTCTGTTTACTGGCTTGTTCTTTATTGTTCACTCAGCCTACTTTTTTGTGTACCCTAAGATCACCTACCTAGGGATGATACTTCCCACAGTGATCTGCACACACACCCATTCACACACCCACCTACACACACACACACACACACACACACACACACACACACCCATGAATGACCAACCAAAAAATGTAACACTGGCTTGCTTACAAGCCATTGTGGGAATTCGATTTTCTCAACTGAGGATCTGTCTTCCAAAATGACTTTAGCATGTCTCAAGCCTAAATCTAGATAGCAATCTCCCTATCTATCTATCTATCTATCTATCTATCTATCTATCTATCCATCCATCTATCTATCTTGTGTTGTATGAATTTTTACTTAATTCTTGAACCATATTATTAGATGCTCCTTTATATTATATGTCTCTAGTTGCTTAGTGATTCACAAAACAAATGCAATTGCATATTAAGATGTGAACGTTTTTTATCAAGTGAGGCTTAACTTAAAACTAGTGTTTTCAAGGTACATTCCAGAATGTTTTTATATTTTTCCATATAATAACTAAATTGTTTTGTAGATTTTCCCTAAAATCTCCCTGACATATAATTGTTAGAAAAACTCATCTCAGATGCAAATACAAAATGTTAATGAAATGCATTCTATCTGTACTGTTGTCGAAATGGTATTATTTTTAAAGTAGGACTCTTGAGGTGGCTGATTTGATTGAACAAGAAGAAACAGATGTTGCTCTTATTAGAGAGGAGAAGAAAATACTGGTTTAATGAATATTGAAAATATAAAGTATTTAAAATATAGTCACAAAGTAAGATGTAACATCTGTTGGAAAATTATTCAAATAAAATTGCAGTGATGAGAATTTTCAGGCTTTGGTTTACTATTCAGCTACGAGAGGAGCATTCCCACGGTCTTGAATTTATCTTTGGGCTACTACGGAGTTCTATGAAGTAATAATGATGTATCTCATAATTTACTGATGCCATGATAGGCTTATAGACAGGAGCCTAGCATGGCTGCCCTTCGAGTGGCTGAACAAGTAGATGAACAAGACAGAAACAGATACTTACAGCCAATGGACAGAAGCTGGGGACTCCTGTGGTAGAATTAGGCAAGAGCTAGAAGAAGTTTTAGAGGAAGGTGACCTGATAGGAAGATAAACAGTTTCAATTCACCTGGACCCTCGAGATCTCTCAGACACTGAGCCACCAACCAGGCAACATACACTAGCTGGTTGAAGGCCCCTTACATATATACAGCAGAGGACTACCTGGTCTGGGCTCAGTGAGAGAAGATGCCTTAAGAGATTCAGTGAGAGAGAGACTTGAGGGAGTGAGGAGACCTCATGGAGTATGAGGAGCAGCCTCTTCAAGACAGAGGAGGAGGAAGGAGATGAGGAACTGTCTCCGGGCAGATAAGGAAAGGGATAATAACTGGACTGTAAATCAAGATTAAAGATAATTTTAAAAAATCCTATTCCACAGGACAGAAAAAAATAAACATTTCTATGTGGATATCATGTACTTTGTTTATTTTGTACATAAATTCCTTAAGTAAATCTATCTAATTCATTGCTATGTGTCATATGCCAAACAAAGCTCCAACAAACAAACAAACAAACAAACAAACAAACCTGTGGGAAGGAAAAGATCCTTTCTATTTAGTTTTCATTGAATTAAATTTGTCCATTGAACCTAGGGCCTTGAGCACCCTAGGTCAGTCCTCTACTACTGAGTCACATCTCTCATCTTAGTTTTGTTTTTATTTCTATACAGGCTGTAACTAATTTTCCCAGGTTACCTTGAACTCATTCTGTAGACCAGCTACCCTTGAACTTGTGATTATCCTGCCATGGCTCCAGGAGCACTGGGATTACTGGTCTATGCCACTGGGCCTTACAAGATACACATATATTTTCAGCTGTAAATAGACTTAAAATGATTTCCTGTGAATCATAAAGGTAGAAGATCACACACACACACACACACACACACACACACACACATTTAACGCAAACCTTACTGTTAGAGCATAGTACGTGAGACTCTGTGTGACACACCTGTGAGACATAGAGAAACTCTCAGCCCCTCTCCCTTTCCCCACTGTGTTTCCTGTGAAGCTCAGATTGGCCTCTAACTAGTGTCATCTTACTTCAGTCTCCAAAGTGCTGGAGGCTGGAATTATAGGTGATCATGCTTAGCTTTAATGTAAGAAAGATTATTAGGCATAAAGTATCTTTTACAGATATCCAGAATCTTCTGAGAAAGAAAGTACTTAAGTTAGTGGTTTTTAACTTGTCTGCACACTAGACTCATTTCAGGAGTTTTCTGAGTTCTCCACTGACACATCTAAATTACTAATGAAAGAAAATTAAGAGCAAAATAAGTAGAAACTCTAATCACAACCTGTACCACATGTCTTTCCATGAGGAGACAAGAATGTGGTCAAATTTACTAAGAAACACAATAAGATCCCTTAAAAAATACTTGAGATAATAAGAAAAGAAGAAAATTAGAGGATTTGTTATTGGTTTCAAAATCAGTGATGAAGTTCTGCTAATCCAGAGAAATCAGAGACTGAAGCTCTCACAATATGTTCAATGTGTTCAACTCTCTTTTGACAAAGACACAAATGCAGTTCAAAAAGAGAAGTAAAATATATTTTTTAGGCTGCTATATTTTTGTCAAAAAATGTGCCGAATTTACTGTTTAGACTTAGAGAAAATGTATATTGATTTCTACTTCATACAACTGTACACAAAACAATCTAAGTGGATTTTAGACCTAAGCACAAAAGCATAATCTTTAAAGTTTCTAATTGAATATCCTTGAGGCCTTGGGTTGGCAGAGATTTCCCAGCAGGGGTCAAATTCAGTTGATAGAATACACAGCATCAAGATTAAAATTCAAGGGAAGACAGAAACTGGGAGAACATACTTGCATGTATCTGAAAATGGAATATAATGAAATATACTAAGTATGCTTGCAAATCAATGATGTAAAATGGGAAATGTATACAGATCATGAAAAATAAACACCCAAAGACATGAGATAACATCAGAGCTCATTCATTATTAGGAAAATTAACATTATGTAAATTCTTATGATTTTAGTGCTTGAAAATTAAAAGTACAGATTAGAATCCAGGGCATTTTGTAGTTTCATGCATTGCCATTATGAGTATTAAGTTATACAACCAGTTGGGGGGGGGCAATTTTTAAACAAAGCTAAACATACAGATATTATGGGTAAACAACTCTTTTTCTAATTATTTATTTTTGTATGCTACCAAAGTACTAACAAATTTTTTGTAGTTTTCTCTTATAACAATATCTAAATGGAAACAATTTTATATGTTTAAAGTGTATTTACCAAAAAGGAAATACTGTATTAGTGAAAAGAAGGGGTTAGTGACACAAGAGCAGAATAAACATATTTTTAAAATTTTGCTGTATAAAAAAAAGTAGATTTTTAAAATAGTGTACTATGGTGGGTAGGGAGATAGTTCAGGGATTAAGAACATATGCTCAATGCCCCAGTGTAGGGGAATGTCAGGGTGGGAAGGTGGGAGTGGGTAGGTAGTTTGGAGAATGTCCTCATAGAAGCAGGGGGATGGAGATGGGATAGGGGCTTCAGAGGTTGGAAATAAAAAAAGGGATTTTGAAATATAAATAAAGAAGATATCTAATAAAAAGGGAAAGTCAAAAAAAGGAAAAAACAAGACAAAAATATAAAAACACATGCTGTTCTCACAGTGGTCCTGGGTTCTATTCCCAGAACCATACATAGCAGCTCACACCTGTCTGTAACTCCAGTTTCAGGGGATCCAAAGCCATCTTCTGGCTTCAGCACTAGTAGGCACTCACATAGTACATGCAATGCAGTTTAAAAATGCATACATGTAAATAAAATAAATACATATTTTGAAAAATAGCATATGATATGATTTTTAGATGAAATTTGATAAAAGAGAAAATTAATCTATGATGATAGACTCCAATAGTCTAGTCCAGTCAGTTGGCTCTGCAGGTCTAAGAACTTGTCACAAAAGCAGGGAACCTGAATTTGATTCCTGGTATTTACATGAAGACAGAAGAAGAGAATCAATTTCCTCGGTTGTTCTTTGCCCTCCACACATATGTCATACTGTGCTCAACTCTTGACTCACATAAATACATCATATACATATACAAAATTCAAAAGAATAAACATTTAAAGAAAAAAGTCAAAACAGTGGATACCGAGGTAATTTGGATGCAAGTATGAATGTACAAGAAAATTCATGAGGTAATGAATGTATTCTGTGTCTTGCCTGTGGGTGATTTTGTTACATATGTATACTTATCAGAACTAATTAAATGAGACTAAGGAGATGGATTTGTTAGGTAGAGTGCTCACTGTGCAAGCAAAACAGTGTTCAATCCTGAGCACTATGGACAAGGCTGGACATTGGGGTATGTACTTGGAATCCCTGTGTTGAGGAGGCAGAGATGGGCAGATCTCTAGAGCTTACTGGCTAGCCAGCCTAGACTAATCTATAAGGCATGGGTACAAATGAGAGACTTTGTCTCAAAAATAAGCTGGGTGGCTCCTAAGGAACACTCAAAGTTGACTTCTGGCCTTCACATGCACAAAAGCATATATGTACATATGCTCACATACATGAACACAAGCAGATATATACATCAATCAGTGGTTCTTTTCATGGAGATTTGATTCTCATTTGTGAATTAGCCTACATTTTATATTTATTGGCAGTTTTACCTGTCCACACTCAGGATGGTTTTATGGTTTTATGGTCATTAAAACCAGATGCACAGAGTGGTAAGAAACTTGAGGAGCCTAAGATATTACATTCCAACTAATGTAGACCAAGACTATGCTTTACTCTCACTTCATTTCTCATTCTACAAAGAAGTCTTTCCATTCCACTGTGTACTTGGTGCTGTGCTTTGTGCACCAGTGCCCACAGACCCAGTATTGGTGTCTATGCTTAGGTATCTAAGGGTGAGAGGGCTGTGGTGTGCCTTACACAGGACTGACTGATATGAATATAATACCTGCTTTTTTTTTCCCCAAGTTTGAGTGTAAAACCCATGGACCATGATGGAAATGAGATGAAGCAAGAAATAGTTGGAGTATTTTAGCATTATTATTTTGTCATATTTTCCTAAACAAATTTGTGTGTTTATGAGATAAAGAAACTTTGGAAGTATTACCAAAGAAACTTTTATTTAGTGTGGTCATAAGACAAATAAAAATATGTCACAGAATTAACACTTAAGAAGGAATACTGGCTATGTATATTTTTTTAAAAAAAATTAGAAATAATACTTTCTTTTTAATTCATAAAGTATTCATTGCAGAACCTGAAAATGCTGGAAAACATATGTAAAAATATATTAACATCCCTGGGATGCTTCACATTCAGTATGTATCATATTTAATCCTAATTTTTTAAAGGATAATGGGAAGTCATTCAGAGCATTCTTATAATGGAAGTAAAATTTTTCAATGGCATGAAAGGAAGAAGCCAGCAGGAAGGACTCTAATTTCCTCCCTAGAGGTGACTCAAGTTTTGAGTTTTCAGAACCTAAAGAAAATCACGAGGGGTTTTATCTCCACAGGTCTTGTTGCTTGTCACACATTTGGTGATCTTTTAGTGCATGCCTGGCAAGATTTCAGGCAACAGGAGTACTGGAATATTTTATAGAACACAGGAATATGGACAACTTTTAGATAGGGATAATTGTTTTAAAGTAAAGCATGATGAGATAGAAAAATTGATTAATCTAGATAGGACTGATTGATAAACAATACCCTGGGCGTCAACAGTGAATCAGGAAGCTAAAGGACAGGAAGAGGATAGCCATTACATCATTTTGAGAGGAGGACATAAAGGATGGGAATGTAAAGTGCAAAGGCAGTAAAATCAAAAGAATTAGCAGGCTTTGATGTGACAGAGTAGACCAGTTCCAGAAGAGAGATTAGAAAGTCTTCAGTGCATGTGATTTGCCAAGTTAAGCAAAAATAAGAAGCTTGATTAGGACTATGGGCATGAACAGTAGGTGAAATAGAGTGAAGAGAAAACAGCAGCAAAGGAATAGAAAGAAAACGATGGTCCCAATATGACCTCCATTAGGGGAGAAAAGGAACCTGAGCAATGATGCACATTAAAAAAATCTAATGACACTGTGAATCTCGCATTAAGAAATTGTTTTCATATAATGGTATTAATTTTGTTTTTGAGACAAAGCCTCACTGTGTAGCTTTGACTGGATAGAAACTAACTATGTAGACCTAGTGGGCCTTGGACTCACTAAGATCCTCCTGTCTCTGGTTCCTGAATACTTGCATTATAGATGTGGGTCACCACATAGACGCGTGTGGTACCACATCCATCTACATTTTAAAATATTTTCTGTAGCTTTGTGTTCTCTCCGATTAGAACTGCTGTACATATAATTGTTTATTCTTTAATTCTATCACTTGGTTTTACTAAACAGAAAGTTTATTGTCATTTTGTTGATGAGTTTTGGTCACTTTCTCCCATTCCCAGTTTTCTATTTAAAAGTTTAAAAATTACATTTTATTTGCGTTGACTTTAAACATCATTATTATTGTTCATATTTAATCTGTTTCTTTTTTTTTCAGATAAGTTCATTATTATAAAATTATTCCATTTTGGCAAAAGAAGCTGTGATTACTCTTAGTAATAAAACTGGACTGACATACACATTTCATCTTTTATCTTTGTTCCACACATGTTTCAGGTAATTCAGTATTGTACAATTTCCTCCAAGGCCACAAAAATCACCCCTATTTATAGGAAACAAGCTCTCTCCAAAGAGCAAGGGCACTTAAATCAATTCCCCTAACTCTTTCTGAGGACATTCTTGTAAATAATATAAAAATCAAAAATGTGTATGATGATTCCCGGAAGTTTCTCTGATTATATGTTTTAATGATTTAAAAACTATTCATTTTTGTAATTTCTATAAAATAGCAACTTAACTTCTGTAAGCTAAAGTTGTGTGGATCAGAGAAAAATGTAAAAGGTTAATGGGAAAGCAGAGTATAACTCAGAGTGTCCTGGTACCTAATTGACATCTTTGATGGGAAGTCCCTGATCCCCTCTCTTTATCCAAATGAAGGAATTCCTTTGTTTCCTATGCCCCCAGGGTGACATGCTATTGAATATCTAAAAGTTCCTATCTTCAAGGAGCCACCTGCTTAAGAAATAAAAATTAGAATGATTACAGGTTATATTAATGTTTTCTTCATGACCAAAAGGCACATTTTTTTATCCTGTTCTATCTTAAAGGGAAATTGGTGTTATACACCAGATAGGCAACGACTGTAAGCTCTGTCACAGTAGAGTTGCAGAAGCAGAGCAAAAGAGCCATAACATAATAGAAACAGAAAAATGAGGACAAGTTCATCTCTCAACAGATTCTCAAATCCATCTTCTCAGTTCTTTTCCTAAATTGTACAATTAAAAAAGCTTAAAACGAGATCTCCTGCTTGTTTGTGTGAGGTGTCTGTGTGTGCTTCACGTGTGCGGACAGAGTCTTGAGATCAGACCTTTCTTCCACTACCCTCCAAGTTAAATTTTGAGACAAGGTCTCTCATTGAAATGGAAGCTCTCCAATTTGGGTATGCTGGCTGACCAACAACCTTCCAGGATTCCTCCATCTCTACTCATAGAAGGCAGAGGTCACTGGCACTTACTGCCTTATCTGGCTTTTTATTTGAGTTCTAGGGAATCCAAATGAAATTTCTCATGCTTGAGCAGTAGGTACATTACCACCCCAGCATCCTGACAGAGATTTAAAATGCCCTTCTTTAAAGCAGCATGCTTCACAAATTCCATCTTTTATTCCAAATGTTTGTCAAAGTTTTGCTTTCACCATAAATGCGGAGTACTGTAAGTTTAAGTGGCTTTCATTAAATAAAAGGCCATTTTTCATTCTCATTTATACCTTCTTGGACCAGATAATTCCAGTGACTGCCTATTCTTAACTTACATAGGTTATCTGCCTACTCAGCTCTCAGAAATATTCAACTTCTGAAAGTCACTATGATCAGAGCTCTAAACTGGAAAAGACATCTTCAAGTGTTATGTGTATATGCAATCCTTTATATTTGAATGGAGATCATTATTTTCAAATTACATCATAAAATGCCTAATAAAACTACAGCTCTGAGTTTCAGATAATTCTATATTATTCCCCTTTAATAGAACTCTCTTTTTTAAATGCTTGCTGTTGAATGAATTTCATCCTTTACTCAAAAGCACTGCTTGGATGACGCCTTTGTGCTGCCAACATAGGCAAACGTTTAGTCATTATTCTGTGCAAACTACTTGTTTGTCTGTCTGTCTGTCTGTCACTATTATCTGTTCTTCTAGTGACCTTTGGTATCAGGGATATCTTGGATTCATGGATGAATTTCTGCTCAATATCATTTCTGTCAACTGGGCAATTAATGAGAAGTGAACCATGAAGGGCACATCTCCAGATATTTATGAACCACCTCTTCACTGCAGCCTTCCATTCAACAACAATCATTTTTGAGTGTCAACTGTTTTTTGATAGTTTTTCTTCCAAGTGGTAAAAATACAAATGGGAAAACTATCCTAGCAGCGAGCACATTAAATATTATTTATAGACTTTATGTTCCATATATATTTTGGTTACATATTTTATACTTTAAACCAGAACACAATAGGTATAAGAAATAGAAGCTACTTTTTAAAATTAAAATTTTCTTACATTATTTAAAATGCCGATTATTGGCTCATGATTTATTTGTGCTTACATCATGTTTGTCTGTGTATACCTAGAGATGTATTACTTATTGTTGGATACAAACAGTAGGAAAGCAGTGTAGCAAGCTACAACAAAGCAGGCAGAAGTGTGCATATGAATGAGAATATAATAACATATCATTTTACTTCTTTGTCCAAGAAATTCTTTATAACACAATGATGAATACTTCATACATGCCAAATTGTGAGACTCATTTTAGTGCTAACCACTTAAAATAAGAACAAGAATCTTTATACATTGCATAAGGAAATAGAAAGACTGATTTTGAAGGAAGAACAAGGCTAAAATGTGCAGAATACACCAAAATTAAAGTTATATATTGGGGCTATATATTTTGCTTTCTGGATAACTTTAATAATTAAACCCAATTATCATAGAATACCCAAACAGATAGAAAAGAGTTCACTGCAGTTGGAGTGGATAGCTTATATATTGAAAACACAGCAAAATTTATTTAAATAAACTCTCAGCTGAGAAGAAATAGCAGCTACTGCTCACTCCATGAAGTTGGGAGAACATTTAAATGGCAAAGCAACTTTGGAGACAGAACATGTCCCATCAAATGAAATGTGTTATTTCACTGGGTCAAATCTGTCATTTCATTTGATCATTTCTGAGATTTATCCTATACAACAGAGTCACTTGAAAATTTAATATATAAATGTTTGTTGTTTTAGTAAGATACTTTCTCATAATTATATCATACAGCAATGGTCCACAGAGGTGATCAGCTGAGGAAATCTGGAGTAGACTAAATTGTTTACAGTGATACATTTCTATGATACAGATAATCCACATTAGTTTTTAATTCCCAGGGATCTTCATTACTAACATGATATTAGATCCACAACAGGATTTTCCTTATTACATAAAACAATGACATTTTGGGGGACTATTTATTTATCATTCCTTGACTATCAGGTAACCTAATGAGCCACTGTCAACTGAAAACTCAGTGGTTGAATTTAAATACACTCTGGTCTCTTGATAATGTTCTTTTGCTGACCCAGTGTTGTTTTATTCATGTGTACAGCTTTTTTTTTAAATTGTTGAGCTGCACAATCATGGTATACACACACACACACACACATACACACACACACACACATATATAGATGTGTGTGTATAATGTATATATATGTGTGTGTATGTATATATACATATATATGTATATATATGATATCTTTTATATGATATATATGTATGTATATATGTATATATGTGCGTATGTATATATGTATACATATATATGCATATATGTATATATATGATATCTTTTATATGATATATATATATATATATATTAAGACAAGAGTGTATTTAATATGAACATTAACAAATATATTGAAAATGGTGAAGAGCTGAGCCATTGTTATTGCTAAAGAGTAATGGGGTAGATTTCCACAGAAGTCAGCTCTGGTTAGGTCTTTGTCAATCTGACACAAGCTAGACTATCAGGGAAGAGAAACCTCAGTTGATAAAATGCCTTCATTAGATTACTTTAGAAAAGTCTGTAGGACATATTCTTGATTCATCGTTGATGCTACAGGCCCCAGTTCACTGTGGATGGTGACATACCTTTGCAGGCAGTCATGGATTATATGAGAAAGAAAACTGAGCAAGTCAGGGAGAACCACCCAGTAAGTAGAATTCCTCCATGGCATCTGCTTCAGTTTTCACCTCCAGGGTCTTGTCTTGACTATCTGCTCTGAATTCCCTCAATGATGTACTGTGACAGTTAAGTGGCAAGATGACGTACCTTCCCTTGGTTGTTTATAATCTTAGTTTTTATCACAACAATAGAAACCAAAATTAGACAAGTATACAGGACATTAAAGCACTAGGATTTTAAAAAAAGATTTATTTATTATTTATTTATTTAGTTAGTTAGTTAATGTATATGAATGCTCTATCTACATGTACACCTACATGCATGTCAGAAGAGGGCATCAGATCACATTACAGATGGTTTTGAGCCACCATGCGAGTGCTGGAAATTGAACTCAGGACCTCAGCAAGAGCAGCCTGTACTCTTAACCACTAAGCCATCTCTCCTGTCCAACATTAGGACTTTTAAAAATATGAATTATGATATTAAATGACAAGAAGGATGATATTGTTAGTAGAGGGACTACTAGATAGTACAGTGGATGTTTGCTATAAAACTTGGTGACCACTGGCCAATGCATCGACCCTTTGATGGAAGAAGAGAACTGTCTCCCAAAAGTTGTCCCCCCATCTCCACGTGGATACCATGGATGCCACCGTAAAAATAACAGATAAAATTAAAAAATATATTATTGGCAAACTAGGAGACAGACAAGAGGCTTCATCAAGGTTCTAAAAGGAATTTCAAGACAATTTTACAGGCTTTAAAAAGTTGTGATTCAGCTGGGTGTGGTGGCACAGGCCTTTAATCCTAGCATTCAGGAGGCAGAGGCAGGTAGATGTCTGTCTTTGAGGACAGGCCAGCCAGAACTATACAGTAAGACCCTATCTCATAAAACTGACCAACTGACCAACCAACCAACCAACCAACCAACCAACCAACCAACCAACCAACAAACAAACAAAACACCATGCCTCAACGAGAGCAGCATTTTTTCTTCAACATTAATTTAATTTCTAAACATAAACTTATGAGCTATCATCTGATTAACTTGTCAACTATGTTTAAGGATTCTTTATGCATCATAGACACTTGATTACAAAATTTTTCAGAGCAGAAGGGTCACAACACTCCAATATGGAATTCCACAGGTTTTTGTTTTTCCTGCTTTAAACCATACAGGCAATCCTATCTTCATTGACATTTTCTCTCTGAGGCAATTTCATATGTACTTATTATCTCTTTGCTTTTGCTTTTCCTTTTCCTAGTTCTCTCTCTGTCTGGAAATTCAACTCAGAATTACACGCATTCTGAGCAAGTCCTCCAAACTGAACTATACTATAGCCCTCCTTTTTGGCCTAAATCCCACCATCTCTGGACCTCTCAGAACTCCTTTTATCCTCAGGTTTAGTCTCTATTACCCTGTGACTATTATAGCTTGATTATCTTGAATGTCAGTAATCAATTTTCTGCTCTCAAATGTTTTAAAGTTAATACTTTCTTTAGAAACTGTGCCTCACAGGGACCCCCAGAAAAAGCCACTCCTTGTATGGCTGTGGCCATATGTTTTAAAAAGCACACAACACTTGAAAATAGATTCCTGTGGCTAGTTACTACATCCCATCTAAATTATGGAAAAAAAAAAAAACGTGTTCTTAAACTTCTTTCACACTTGGGACTACAGGTAGAGAGGTATATAAAATGTACATATTAATCAAACAGAAATAACAAATCCTAAATATATTTATGTTAAACACTGTTTTTCAGAGCTGAAGACCAAACCTAGGGCCTTGTGCTTGCTAAGCAAGCAGTCTACCACTGCACTAAATCCCCAACCCCTATGTTAAAAATCTGTTTTGTTTACATATACTTTTTGTAAATTATTAAAGATTGAAGCAAATTTACATGCTAATAATTTGGACTTGCCTGTTTATTTTTATATAAAGAGTTAGATCTACAGTTGAAGAAGCTAGGTCAAAGCATGGTCTCAGTCAGAACCAGATCACAGTATTGTTTAGCTCAGGTTTCCACAAGTGTTGAGAACTCATACTCACTGACAAATCTCCTCAAGGGATCACCACAGTTTCTTTAAAGAAGGAGAGAGAAGAAGCACAGAGTTCAGGGAAGGGTGGACTAGAGAGGATGGTGAAGCAGTTCTTGGTCTGACGCAGAGCCTGGCTTTGACCTTATTTCCTTTTTCAAGATTGGTAATCTAGTCTGTCTTCCAGAGTTAATTGGCAGCATGAAAGCCACAGGAGCGGGGTTAGTCACTTCCCTTAACCAGCTCCATACATATTAGAGACAAAGACAGGATCTGAATCATTTCAGTGAAAACACATTCTCCAAAAGAGGATTAGCTAAAGATATTTCGACACACAAAAATATCAATTGACAAACTACCAGTTTTACAAATTTATCACCAATCTATCAGGTAATTCTGTTGGCCAATATTCGTTTTGAATATATTCTATGAATATAAATGTATTCTTATGAATATATTCATGAATACACTTCTCTTAAACATAGTCAATAAATGTAAATATATTACTAGTATTTTAAGATTGTTCAATTTATCAAAAGCTAAGGGTCAGGGATTTAGCCTTTTCATACATATATTCATGAACACATATTCATGAAGAACATGGTCCTGAACGAAACCATCCTGAAAACCTGGTGAATAGAGTCAGCAACTCCTCTACCAACTCATTCAGCTGGATGCCAGGCAAAACACTGCTGTTAGGATGACACGGAAACAGACATATTTACTTATTAGAGCCAAACTTCTTAGCACAACTACTCTCTTTAAATATTTTGGCTAAGCAATGCTGTACATTTAATGATTTTTTTTCCTGTTCAAAGGCAGAGGTGCACAAGTAATGTGGACATGAATGACGCTAAATCCTGATGACTTTGTATAAAATATGATATGGACACTCCCACATATTGATTAAATCAGTATGTATTGTCACACATGAACATTCAAAATCCAGCTAGGTATTTGTCCTTTGGGTGAATTCAGAAAAACAAGTGATGAGATCAAAGTACATGAGGATGTAGCTCAGAGTGATTGTCTAACGCAGCATTGCAAAGATGCTGGAAATCATAAAATGGAAGAAGGTATGAGTTCTTATGGCCCAAGGCTTATAAAACCTTCATGGTGTAGGCTGAGACAGAGGATCATAAATCCAAGGTTAGCTTGGCTTATAGAGTCAACTCGAGGCTTACCTGTGTGACAAATAAAGACCCTAAATCAGAATCACAAAGTAAGAAGAAAACCTACAATTCAGTAAAGGAATATTTGTATAATTTGTGTAAGCCTCTACATGAAATACACAGAAGTGAGAGGAGGAGGAAGAGGAAGAGAAAGAAAAGGAAGAAGAGAAGGAAGAAGAGGAGACAAGAAGAGAGGAGAAGAGAGGAGAGGAGAGAATATGTGTGTTTGTTAGAAGACATGCCAGTATCTAGTAGTATCTTACAAACCTGGTAATAAAATTTAGGTTATAGGAATCAATATGCTGATAAGTATACCTTTTTCCCAGCTATTGCAAATTTCAAAACACAGAGAGTGATGATAGCTGGTTTTAAAAATTGTTATAATAAGAATGAAGTGTTATCTCATATATATCATATATATAACATTATATTTTTATTTCTCAGGAGCCTTATTTTCGTAAATTATAGTAGAAATATAATACATCAAAGTGACTATGTTAAAACATACAAACAAGGTTAATGTGAATGTAATAGTTATTCTCGCTAATTACGGTTTTTAGTAAGCCATGATTAGCTTCATTAAGTAACACATTAGTCTCTTTTTCTTAGCTTCATGAGGTAGAATACAATGAGATTGCTTGATTTAAGCTTTGTGTAGCTTTAAAAAGACCAAGTGTTTTCCCCCAAAGGGCATCACAAATAATAAAAATGCAGATCCTAGCTGAACATTGTTATTTTCTCTGAGAAAGTCATCAAAACCACATCAGAATGTTGGCATTTCATAAAACGAGTTTGCATTTTATTGAGCACAACTTCTAGAAATTTCTGTGGTCATCATACGTGAACCCTGGATATGAAGTAGCTGTACTGGAGGGAGTCTGACCCTTCTTTTTTGTCTCTGAACTGTGCAAAGACAGAAGAAAGCTCTTGTTGTTTTTCTGGTCTGTAGTCCCTTCCTTTAGTATGTATTTTCCCAACCTGCTCTCAGTGGGAACTCAAGCAAATGAAAATCACACACTTTTCCCTGTTGGCTTTCTTATTTGCTTAAACAAAAGCTTCCCAACTATTGTCAATGTTTGAGCTCAGTCAGAACTCACAGGCACACATGTCATAGGTCATAATTAGCTTTATCCATATGGAGCAATTAAACATTATCCTATAAAACAAATGAACTAGTCTGAGTCCATTGGAATTCATGGCAAAATTATTTTTCATATGTACTTGACTTGATTCAGTCTAGTGTACAGAGAGATTTTAACAGATATCGCATCCTTTCTTATAGATTCTGTCCACATATCTAAAAACAGGTTCCTGACTGCTACTCTGTCAGCCCGGTGACACTTTTCTTTGATCTGTTTCATGTATCTTGTCAACATTAGAGTTTTCAACTTTTATAGATGAAATTTATTATTACCTCAAAAAGGATTCATGGTGGTTTTGTTCTTGGATACTTGTATTTGTTTATTACAGTAACAATCTTGCAATACTGAGATTTGAACATGTTTCAAACAGTAAGTGCTTAGCTTGGATATGTTTGATTAACTCATGAAGAGTATGGAAAGACAACCTGGATAATTTTTCTTCCTTATATAGGTACTTGATTATATGGTTTATCTCCTACTGTATCAAAACAATGATTCTGGCACTGAAGATAGACCAAAAGGGAGTCAGATGCTATAAGAACATATGTGGTTACAATGGCTTAATGGTATGAGTGTAAAGAACATGAACAATGCCTAAATTTATTAATTAGGGACTGAATAGTTATCATGAGAAAAACATTCCTTTTCAGTAAAACTAATTATCTCTGATTAGAATCAAAGATTTAGTAACAAAACTGTTTACCATAGCTTGGCACAGAAGAAAAACTGGTATTTTACATTATTTTCTTTTAGGTGATTATTTTTAACTGAAAGACTGATACAGCTTAACAAAAATAGTCTATGCAGGCCATTTTTAATGTAAAATTAAATTTGCATATTTTAATACACTTTGAAATTCAATCCTATTTTCAGAAATTTTATGTAGATTACAACAATAACATATTAAAATTTAGATAAGTAGTTCTAACATATTTGGTATAATAGCAAAAAGACTAGGTTCAGAGTGGATGTATTTGTCATTAGCTATTTAATCAACTTCATTATAATTCATGTTTCAAGTACATATTTTTAGCTGTATTTAGCAACCTATATATAATGATCTATAGTAAGAATAGGAGCTACATTTTAATTATTAAATTTTATTATAATAACATTTTTCATTCTAGTCTGTTTGATGAGAAGTTATAAAACTCTACCATAAACATAGTCATTTCCATAAGATAATTACACATGCTTTTTTACCTAACACTTCTCTTTCTCCTACCTTTGTTAGAAGTCAGGTAATTCAAGAGGATAAAGGAATTATTCTCTGCACAAGTAAAGTTGAATGATATCATTTAACTGACATGTTGCCCTGTAACTCAGACTTTCCAGTGGGACAGGCACAATGTGAAATATGACTCTAGGCTTTAGAGGTACATACTTATTAAGGGGGGGGGGTTGGTATATGTGGAGAAGGAAGCAGATACTGCCTCAAACTAAATTAAAGAAATTTACAATAAAAAGGAGCAGAAAGATTGTAAGAGCCTGAAGCAGTGGAGTACTGGTGATGGGACAGGAACACTGCAAACAAGAATTCACAGCAGCTGTGACTTGTCCACAAATCCTGGCCCAAATTCCAGAATGGATAAGGATGTCCTTATGAAGTCCCACTCCTCACTAAGGAGCTATTGGCAAGTTCTGGCTTCTCTTTGAATTCAACCTCTGATATGTTGCCTGTATTGCAGTGCATCACCTTATACCCAGGCATGTGTTGGAAGCACTAAGTAGATTCAATGAGCTTAAAGGAACTACATGAGCATTCCATAGTGTCTTGTTCTCTGTGTCTTAACCAGTTGTGGCATTCTGTGGTAATCAACATCTACCTTCAAAGAAATTTCTCCTCACAAGTCTCAGGGGTCATTGTGGAAGAGGAAGCAGCAATATTGGTAAGAGCCAGAGGTGACAGATTGCAACAAGGCACAGTGTTTTCCAGACAGAGGAAGACATTTGCACCTATAAACTCACCGCAGCTGTGACAACAGCTATAAAACTTGAGCAAGTTCCTGTCAGACAAAATCTTGAAATCAAGAAGGAAGGTAGACATAAAGTTCTACCCTTAATAGTGGACCTGTTGGCAATGTATAGCTGCCAGAAGAGGATGAATCAGTGTCCTTTAAGGTTCTGGTAGGTCAACCATGCTCCAATGGAAGGCCACATACTCAAGAATATAAGGAGAGTACAATTTGTATTTCACAGGTTAAGAAAACAACAAAAAAACCCCACAAAGTTGGGTGGTTGGCGAAGTAGGGGTGGAACTGGGAGGGATGAAATATAATCAAAGACATTGTGAAGTATCATGAATAACTAGGAAATATGAGGAAAAAAGAATTATATGGTGGAAGGGGGGAATATGTAAGTTGGGAAGGAAAAGTGGTGGGTGAAAAGTGGGAGGAGGTGGAAGGGAGGGAATACGAGGTTGGTTGAATCTCATAAAAATGGCCAGTAATGCTTCTTGACAAGAAGGGACCATGAAGAACTTAGAGGACTCCCCTGTCTACCTTAGCTTCATGAATACATAGCTGAATACATATTGGTCTCTTATTTCTATCTTCAACTATTCATTCAATACACATTTGTTGAATGAACAGGTAGGTTGCCTAGGCTTGAGTGAGAGCAGTTGGCATTCAGTTCCTGTGTGCAGTGGGAGAAATGATGAGGGGTATTAGGTAGAAAGTAGATAATAAAAGATTTAGGTTTCTGCCTAAGAAGGTTGAATTTCATTCAAATCATAAATTTATGGGTCATAATTAGAGAATTCTTGAAAGAATCACTTTAGCAACTGTCAATTATGAGTAAAACATGACAGCTCCTCACTGACATCCCTTCACATACCTCCAAATAAATATGTCCCTAATGTGTATGTACAGAGCTAAATAAATTCAATGCTATACTTAGACATGTGAATTATTATCATTCACCACTCAAAAGTGAGTGAGAAAATGGCTTAGTTCAGAAGCTCCGCAGAATTAACTTTTGAATTCCATTTTGGTAGCTCATCCTATGATGGTTCTACAAAATTCATTTACCCAGTTCTAGGTCCAGCTTTGTAGTGATATGGTCCTTTCTGGATTTGGTTACCATTTTGCTTTTGTTTCTTTTATGAATCCTTCAATCACTCATCAAAATTGTATAGACATGAACTCTCTCAGGATGTCTCTTTAGGTGGAGAATGCAATCCAACTTTGAGACAGTCTTAACTGTCCATATTTTATATCACCTACTCATGCATGAACTTATTTACAAATTATGTATGTATATCCATAATTAAAAACTCCCCAAACATTTTTGCAATGATATCATATATTTCACTTGTAGAAACAACAGAATCAGAGCTGTTATTGGTATCTTATGAAGATAAATCATTGAGTCATGAGATAAATAAAAGTCATGAGATAAATAGTAACACTGTACTTGATTCCATCCCTGAAGGTATTGTGGCATTCACTGTCAGTCAAATGGAAGGGCAACAAATTAGTTTTAATTTCTAGTAGCACTATTGTCATGGCTGAATCCACTACCTCATCACAACAGAAGAGGCTTCTTCCAAAGTCCACAAGACTGAACTGCACAATAATTCTGTTCTCATTTGCAGCATCTGTGTTCCATCTGTAGTGATATTTAGGGAATAGTGAGTGTTGAAGGTTTATTTAATTGAACTCAGGACTTTCAAGAATAAGTTCTTATAAACATAAGAGCACATATGAAAGTATATAAGTAAGAAATCCTTTAAAAATCTGTCATTAACTTGCCCATGTTTACTGATAAAACATAAGTTTCACAAAACAGATATTTAACTCAAAGTTTATTTTTTCATTTTCTATTGGTTATTTTATTTATTTATATTTCAAATGTCATCCCCCATCCCAGTCCCTTCCACAAGCTCCCTATACCTCCCCCTGTCTCAATGAGGGTGCTCCCCCATCCATCTCCCCCTTACACCTGCCTCAGTACCCTAACATTCCCCTACGGACTAAACCACCAAAGTATATTTTATTGGTATTGATTGGGATTAGAAATGTGTACTTGGTTTACAGTGCTCCCTAAAAGATAGTATTTATGGGTATGTATCATTTGAAACTTCAAAATCAAAGCACTTGAACATAACTGTTCTTTTTCAAATAAAAAGTAAAGACACAACAATTAAAACAACGTACACCAATTTTTGGAGGATGTAGCCTACATGGGTTTTCCTAGCTGATGGTGATGGTGAGCTTGCATCCAGTGTTACCTTTAAGCTTGGGTTTAGTCTTTAGTCTGGGCTTTTGGCATGTCAGGAAGCAAAGCAAAGGACTGTAAAGGCAATGTCAGTAGCCACTCAGTGGAAATCTACACTCTCCCTTTCCTTGGTTCAAACCTACTATGGTTGGTGCATAGCAACATTTGAGGAAGAACCGCATCTAAAAGCAGATGTGTTCTTTGAGAAACTCTGTAAAGTCTACGTACCACATACCAATTTATATTGGTCCTTCCAACTGTAGGTCATTGCTATTAACAAAAGTATATTGAACAAAGTTATCTAGATGTTGATTGGATTTTAATCTAGTCTGTTGCATATAGATGAAATTAAGAAACTGGGAATAAGAAACAAAAGTATAGGCAGGATGTGGTGTTGTGATAAATGGTCTGGCTCCATATCAAAGGCAGTATGAATTGATTTTCATTCACACCTGCTGGTCTCACCCCAGAGGAATAGTCAGATGTAAATGAATATTGTGATGACTATTTTTGGTTACCAGCTTGACTCATTCTGGAACTAACTAAATCAAAAAAAAAAAAACTGGGGGCACAATTGTGAGGAATTTTTGCTTAATTTGAAATAGGAAGATCGACCTTTAACTTGGATTTTGAGGTATGAAGACACATACCTTTAATCTGGGCTACATTTGCTGCTGATGCCTATATGGAAGAAGGAAACTTTTACTCTTTTCCTGCTTGTTTTTGTCTTACTAGCAAGTTCATTTCTTCACTGGCATTAGTGCCTATTTTTTCGAGATTCCAGCAAAAGACTAGCTGAGACATCCAGCGTTTTAGACATAACAACTTCTGTATAAATTTATTCTACGGTTCTGTTTCTCCAGAGAACTCTGACTAATGTGAATACCTTGGGTTAGAATTCATAAGAAGGGAGAGGGAACTTGTAGAGCCCACCTCCAACAGAAAGACAGAGCATCAAGTGAGGGACAGGGTTGCCATCCCACAGACAAAAAAAAAAAGACCCATAATTGATTCTATCTGAAAGAACTACAGGGACAAAAATAGAGACAAACCGGAGGAAAAGGAGGTCGAGTGACAGGCCCAAAGTGGGATCCAGCTCAAGGCAAGGCCCAAAGGCCTGACACTATTACTGAAGCTATGGAGTGCTCACAAAAAGAGGTCTGTCATGATTGCCCTCAGAAAGACCCAACAGGCAGCTGAAAGAGTCAGATTCAGATATTTATACCCAACCAATGGACAGAAGCTGGTGACCCCTGTGGTTGAATTAGGAAAAGACTGGAAGAAGCTGAGGAGGAGGGCAACTAGCAGTCTCAATTAACCTGGACCCTTGATATCCCTCAGACACTGGACCACCAATCAGGCAGCATACAACCGCTGATATAAAGCCCCTAACACATATACAGAGGAGGACTCCTGGGTCTGGATTCACTCAGAGAAGATGCACCTCACCCTCAAGAGACTGGAATCCCCAGGGAGTGGTGAGTCTGGTGAGTTGGGAGTTGGGAATGGGGACATCTTTGTGGAAATAAGGGTTGGGGGAGGTATGGGATGTGGAACAGTCGGAGGGTGGACTGTGAGGTGGCTAAAATCTGGAGTGCAAAAAAAGATTAAATTAAAATTCTAAAAAAGAATAATCACTAGGATCATAGAGACAAGTAAAATAACTCTAACATGGAGAACTGAGAAAAGTAGGTATTCAAGAGCACAGAACCAAGTTCATTAGATGGAGATGCATTACACGACTCTAGGATGGGAAAGAATCAATTTAAGTGGCGAGTACAGTGAAGTAGTGGAATGCACTCTAGGGATACTGTACAGCTTGGCATGTAGTGTGGGTACCGAAGCAAATCAGATGTTGCCTTATTAATCTGGACTTGAACTTGGAATAGACCATGAAAATACTTGTACTATCTTGAAAGACTTTTTGGAATTTGTGTAGAAACTGTGGAAATTTCAGAGATTACTTGAATTTTTTTTAAGGAAATAAACAATCTTCATAAAAGTGAAGTTAAATAAAGACAGGGAAAATCCTCTTGTGCCTACTGTTTCTCAAATGAATGATATTTTCAAAGGAACATTAACTTACTTAGCAGCTAAGATAGGGATCGATTCAATTTAACAAGGTATTATGATCTAGACAAGTTGTTCTTTCATGAAAGTACCTACATTTTTATTCTAAGAACTGAAGTTCTACGCACAGGAATGTTAACTCAAAATGTAATGAGCTGGCAGAGGTACAAGGTCTTCCCCAAATCCACTTTAAATCATATTGCAGGAAAATCTAGGTGTAAGAAGCAGCCAGCGCAGGATCCTTCTTGGCTGGTGGAGGTGGGTGGGGGAGGGAGGTTTCCCCAGAGAAAAGGAAAAAATGGAGCAAAGGAATCTATCAACCTTCAAGAGAAGGAATCCAGACAGGTCTTGCCAAATAAGCAGGGGAATGTCTGAGAAGCTACTGAAAGATTAGCTTTGAGAAGACAACCCTTTCTTCAGCTCCTGAAACAGGAGTATGAGAATGAAGACTTGTACTTTGGGAAGAAACTATCCTCTCTGAGGTTCTTTGAGAAGGCAGAGAAATTTTGCACTCAAAGGTGACAGCCTCTGACAGAGATATAAATGCAATCCCACACTCACCAGCCTCTGGTTATCCATATCTTTTGCCTTTCTCACCAAGATGTAGAGTATCTATTTTTCTTAGTCTCCTAGACTTGTTGGACTTGTCACTAATATTCCTTGAAATAGGGTCACTTAAAGAGTTTCTTTGAAAATATATCAACAACAAGTATTTCTTTTACAGCATGGACAATAAAACTTTCATCACTTGGACTCCACGTGGTGTCTTCTGGAACCTGAGACTTTCTCGTGTATGTGGGAAACCGCTGCGGGAAAAGTCTCCTGGACCCTGCCACCGTGGTCCATGGCGGTCTGCGCAGCCTCACCCCTGCGGGCCGCTTCTGTCGTGCCAGCCCTCGGGTTGCTGTCGCACGTGGGCCCGAATCTCTGCCTGCACGCGAGTTTTTTCCCACAATTGTTCACACTGAGGGCCAGCTCTAAATCTCCCTACTTTTATAGTATGAACTTGCATACTTTCTACTGCCCCCTGCAGCAGAATCAAGTCCCACAGACAGCCATACCTGGTGTGGAAAACAAATGAAAAACGTTGTAGAATGAGAAGAGAATGCCACCTTTCCCCTAATCAAATGAAGGCCCTTCCAGGGATGTTTCATCTGGGCCTTCCATGACAGTAATCCCATTTGGAATCCATTTACACAGGTAATTTAACACATATAATACCGTAGCATGAAAAAAGAAATTACTAGCATCTGACATCCTAGTTATGGCATTGATAGGAGCAGGCTGTGGGACAAACACCTTTATTTCATGAAATCATATGTCTGAAACACAGGCTCTTACTTCTTAGGGCTTTTGTATGACACCAGACCAATGAGCACTTCTGGAAGACCAATGCCTGACAGAGGCACAATGTGAGCTACAAAGTCTAAATATATATGAAACTTTAAATTTTCTAAGAAGCTATACCAACAAAAGGATACAGTAACCATATTTTAACTTTAAATTCTTTAAAAAATATTTATTTACTTTATGTAGTACATGCATTGATATGTTTATGTATTTGGGTGTGTATATAGCCCCAAGCATATGGAGGTTAGGGGGACAACGTACAGAATTTGGTTCTCTCCTTCTACCCTATGGGCTCTAAGGATCAAATTCAGGTTGTCTGGCTTTACATAGACTGCACCTTTAAATGTTCAACAACCTCTTGGCCCAGGAACTTAATTTTAGTAGCATAGTTTATTTACACTAATACAATTGCAATAATATTTTAGCTTATAGTCAATATGAAAAGATTACTGAGTTGTCTGGTCCCTCTTTTATTTTTTTTCACATAGTCTTCTATAGAGCAGGCATACAAAGCATTTAAGTGTACATTTCAATCGGTAGCAGCCATATTATAAGTGACCCATATGTACCTGGGTCTAAGGCCAGAGGAGGAGAGAGTACAGAAACAGAAAGATGGGTCAGAATCTGGGCTTTCATTGAAGTCATATGAATTCTAAGTAAGGCAGAGGGTAGAGTTATCATGCTATATCAATCTTTTTTATAATCTATCCTCTTACCCCCAAGACATAATATTCAGAATTGTCATTTCTTGTAATTTTACCTCGTGAACTCCCATCCATAGCAAGAATTCTAGCTCAAATTCCAACAATGCAGGGAAATTCTCCTTAGCTATTGGTTTTCTTACAGCTATCTTAAAACATAATTCACTTATGAACAAACACATACAAAATCCTGGTCTATATTTTTATGCAATCTGTGTTTTCTTCACACCTGCCACTGTTGTCCAAACATGTATTTTTGACTGAAGACTGGTACCCACTGTATGGGGGAGATACCGAATCTACACCTGTCAAGCCTCTGGAGTACGGCTCTGTTATACCTGATGACATGGAGAGAAGGTAAGAGGAAGGCAGAGAGGGAAGAATTATACCCTGCCTTCTAACTGAAGATGTGCTCTAAACTGAGCATATCTGTCCATGTAAACTATCCTAAAATATCTTTGTTCTTGATTGTGAGAATATAGAGTGACAATATTTTAGCTAAAAGTTACTCTACTTACGAAAAAAAGGAGAAATTGGATGGAAGTGCCTCATGAAACATTTTTACATCTATAGACACACAGAGATATTTTCATCTTCAAATTTTGAGGACCACTCAGAGGGAATTGACCATGATTCAGGCTTTTGAGTTCTCAGAGTTTTACGGGCTCCCTTCTATGGGGGAAAACCAGGTTACTTTTTTAACACAAATATTTCTAAGGATCTGGCAGTTATAAACACAAAGCATGTGAATGGCATGCTTTCCATAATAGTTACTAAATTGATACAAGCCATTTTTAGATGTCATGTCATCTCACAAATTCGAAGGTTTGATACCTTTGGAAAGATTGGACTCAAGTTTCTAAGGTTCAAGTTATTTACTGACAGGCTTTTTGTAATTATAAAAACACATCCTGCTTTTACACCTAAGTTTTAATTTCTTCTTTTGTAAATTTGTTGAAAGTGTCATGCTCCACAAAGCCTGCATGTATACCCACTGAGAACATGGAAGTTTCATCACTGACTCTTTGTGTACTATTTAAGTTAATTTAATTTCTTTTTCCATGTCTGACCTCTCTCTCTCTCTCTCTCTCTCTGTGTGTGTGTGTGTGTGTGTGTGTGTGTGTGTGTCTTTAACATGAGGGGACAGCACAAAACACTCTTTAGCAAGCTGTAGACAGGGAAAGAAAGAAAGTAAGGTTCAATCCAGGGGTAGAAATAATAAATGACTCATAAAACTTCCCCTGGTTAAGATGTCCTCTCTATTAGAAGGCCAGCCCCATTTTCTATTAAAAGAATAATGTAAAAATATAGAAACAAAAGATATTAAAAGCCACAGACTTTGGAATTTTTTACATACATATTTTTTTCCTAAAACTTTTGCTGTGAATTTTGTGGGATTTGCTCATATTTTCATTCACTTAATACCTGAGTTCCATTCATTCAATAAGTAAAAATTTCCAGTTAGTATGACAGGAGCTGGAAAGGAATGTAACTCTGTTCTGATCCTCAACAATAATCATATAAGCCTGGGGATACTGCTTTAGGAATTCAGACAGAAAATGACATGTCTGGTTGCACAAGGGAAACATTACTGAGAAGGCCAGTCAGATTTTACCAAGAAAAAGATCTGTATAAGGAACATGAAAATAAGCATGTTTCTGGGGATCCTCCTGTCAGTGTATCATCAGTGATGGGATTATAGGCATAGACCACTCAGCTCAGCTTTTCTATGTGGGTTACAGGCATTAAACTCAAGGCATTAAACTCAAGCCTTACGTTTCCAGTATCTTCATGATTTTTCTATAGTGGTGGTAAAACGCTCTGATGAAAATAGCTTAAAGTAAAAATGGTTAATTTATCTCCCAGTTTCATGCTACTGTCTATCATGGTGGGGAAGTCACTGTGACAGGATCTTGAAGGAGATGCTCATATTACACCCACAGTCAGGAAGCAGCGTAAGGAATGCTAGTTCAGCTCTTTTTGGTCCATTTGACACAGTCTAGGGCATCTACTCAGAGAGAGATGTCACTCAATAGGTGGGTCTTCCCACCTCCATTAACTCATTCAAAATAACTCACCAATAGACATGTTTCAGATTCTAGATTCTCTTGAGGTGACAATTAACTCTATCTATCTCCCTGGCCATGGCATCTTCCCAGGACCTGCTTGACTTTCTTGGTATTCATCCTTTTGTTTCTGTTCTTGCCCTGAGCATCAAAAGCCTGGTGTCGAGCTGAGTGAAAAAGCCAGGAGGCCAAATTAAATCCCCTACTGAAAATGAAGCCTGGGTGTAGATGACGTTGATATGTCACCTTTCCTGGCACTGTGGATTCTCATTGCTAAGTAGCTTTAATTTCAAATTATCTCCCCATTTGACCATTTAAACATAGTGCTAGCATATAGTGCTAAATACTGCTGCTAGAGAAAATGCAATAACTATTCTGTAACCCTTAGAGATGTAAAATGAAAATACACAATGTGCAAGAAAACATAGTTAGGAGCTTAAATAATGTACCAAGGTCAGATACTGAATTTTGCTTATGATAAACGACTTAATAAAAGAGATTAAAAAAAACAAGTGGTTATAACTACTCCCATACCCCCAGTTATGCCATAAAAATAATGATTAAATCCAACCATAGGCTCAAACATCACATTTTATCCACTATAATAATAGATAGGGTTTTAAAATCACTTTTATGGAAACACAAATTTCCCAGTGAACAGAATGCTGTAGCTTTTCTTGGACTGTGAAACTTGTCTTTTGAAGCTATGATTTCTGAGCAAGCGGACCCCTTTAGCTGCTGAGCACAGAGGGAAGCACCTGCTGATCAACCCAATGCTGACCTCTCGATCTAGGGCTCCAAGGTCTACCTTGCAGTGGCAGGAATAAAGTAGGGCTGCTTGTCCAAACGTGTGCAAACTACAAAGTAAAAAAAAAAAATGGCAATGAGGAGCTAGGAAGACAGCTCAGTTCATGAGCCTTGTAAGCATTTGAGTTTGAGCCCCAGAACTCATGAAAAAAAAAAAAAAGTAAATAAAGCAAGCATGGTGATGTATTTTTGTAATCCCATTGCTGGTGAGGAGACAGGAGGATCCCAGAGTCTTACTGGTCTTTCCAATGAGTAACCTCTTTCTCAAAACTCAAGGTGGATAATACTTTAGGTATGACATCCAGGTTTCTCTGGCCTCCATATTCATGTGTATACGTATGTGTACTCACACATGAATATACAAACATACACATATGCAATGCATGCATGTAGTGATTCTTTCTTAGGGGCTCACCATCTTACTGCCAAGAGTTAGAGTTCAGCTTCCTTTTCTTCCTTGCTTTGAAGTCCTTGTTCATGGACGAAGAGGTGCAAATAGATGTGATCTCAGACCTAAATACTTAATAGAAGGGGCCCTACCCATGAACTAAGACTTGTCTTTCACAAGCATACTGAATTAATAAGATTTTTAGCATATCACCAATTTCCTTATCTCAATCTAGGATTTTATTCTGTTATGAGAATGTAGCATTCCTTCATTTCTCTAGATTTCAAGATATATATTTTATTCATTTACTTAAGTGAATGTTTCTTTTAGAATTTTACACTTGAGTACTACATTGACATAATTATATCAGTCTTCCTCCTCTTTCTAACTCCTCTGGCCCCCTACTCTTTTCTAATATACAAAACTTTATTTAATCATTCTATACACATATATATGTATGTATACATACCATGCTGAGTCTCTTTGGTGTTACTTATATGCATATGTCTTAATAAATGGTAATCCAAACAAGACAAGCCCTATACAAATACCAGTTATATGCTAATGTGAATGGGAGATATCTCACTCCTAGATACAGAGTTACAGGCAATCAATTACGTCATATTGACAGTATAGGCTGGCATGGCACCTGTGTGAGGTTTTTTCAGGGAAGATTCCTGCGCCATCTGCTCCAGTTGCCACCATGTTCGTTGGATCCTGACAATGAGGTTGCAGCTCTTTCACATAATGGCCAGCAGTGGTCTTCAGGGATGAGGAACTGAGGACCACATCTCCTTAGTGCAACCTCTCCAGTTTAGTCCCTTCACAATCCCTCTCTTTGCTTACATTCTATTGTTACCGCATATTATATTCATCTTATGTAGAAGAGATCATCTATAAATTTAATTATACCATTTTTTGCTTGTCAAAATACGTTGGAGAGATGGAGCATTGTTCAGTGGATAAAGCACCTACTATGCAGGAGTCAGGATCAAAGTTCAGGTTCACAGAACCCATGTTAAAAAATAAAAGCATAGTAGGATTAACTACTACTTGTAATACTGATAATTAAGAAGCAAAGACTGGATTCCCAGAACAAGTTAGTTAGGGACAGTTGGGATTATCAAGCTTCTGACACAGCAAGAAGTTATGCTTCAGTAAATTAAATAGAGGTATTGAGGAAGACAATTGATATCAACTTCAGCTCTCCAAACACACACTTGCACTCCAGGTGAACACTCATTTAAGTTTGTGTTCATATACACACAATCACCTACACACACATACATGCACACTTGAACATACAAGAAGCTGTTAAAAGTACTTCCTTTAGTAATTAAATATTGAAATGAAAATTCCATGCTTCTCTGGAGAAGCAGTTTTGAATTTAAAGCTTTCTTGCAAAGCTCATCCTCCAACATGAAAACAAGAACTGGTTCTGAAAATGAACAAGTACATCTCCTTGCTTTCTTCCACCTCTGGTTCTATTTGCTTTACTGTATGATAATACAATCCCTTTTCCTCCATACCTGTCACTTTGGTAAATGCCAACTAAATAAAACAAATTAATTATGTATGTACACAAAACAGCCTAGATTGGTATCCAAAGATTCTCACAGACAGCTAGGAGATAGCAAAACTATTTTTTTTGAATCATAGCCTCACAGGAGATGGAAAGTCTCCATGGACTTGCCAAATGCACAGATGCTTTCACTGTGTCTTTTTTCACAAATTATTTATCATTTTATTCGTAGTGATTCCCAGAAGAGAAAAACTGATTTTAATTATTTAGGGGATGGGGAAATGAGACAGAGGTCATATTTAAATATCAAAGTATCCATATGTATGAGTCACAAGTAGAATCAATCTCTGTATAGGATTTCTAAAGTAACAGCATGTGGTCTCTGAGCCTAATTCACTCCTTCAGGGTAGGCACCTGCCGAGTATGAGAGATAAAAAGATATTGGAAAAAATATGATAACCTCACTCAAACATTACTTAATATTATGTATAGCTCAAAGCATTTTGGGCAAATCTGTGATGTGGCCCAGAGAGACATGGTAGATAAATTGCAGTAGAATACTAGAATATTGAGAGGCTCCTGTGGTTTCTGTTAGCTTTCAAGAAAGAACAACATTTATTTATCTCAATGATTAAATATGGCCACATTTTAATTTAATACTGTTTCCCCCAGAAGAGTCTACAGTTATTCTGATGTTCAGCTCATGTTCTAATGGTTACCAGGTAGATATAGTCTATAGAAGTACTGTCTGCAATAGGACATGGTGCCTGTCTCAATATCACAACATGGCACAGATAGCTTAAGCAACACCACTTATTCTTATTATTTGGTTTGGAAACGTAAAGAACATTGTGGACACTGTGTTTTCTACTGGTACTTGTTCCAGTCTTCAGCTAGGCACTTTCTGCCAGGGTCCTTGAATACTTCTGCGTTACAATCTTCTCTACATGCAGAGGCACTGGTCATGTAGGGTCAGGTCCCACTTTACCAACTTCACTCTACTTTAGCTTATATTCTGAGTCTCTAACGTATAACTTTCACATTTGAGTTGGGAGGGGACACAAAGCATACCTTGTATTTGCTTCTCCTTCATGTTTGAAATTTGGTGCTCCATCATAACTAGATCTTCTTCTGTGGATCATAAGGTCCTTCACCACCCTTCATACTCACTTTCATTTCTCCTGACCTGGGAAAGCCTTTTATATTACTTTTATGTTGTGGTCCTGAGAACAGCCCATATTATTTTTATTAATATTAATTATCCCTTTGTTGTAATGTTGTCATGACTCCAAACATAGTATCCGATACAAAGCAAGCAAATAAAATGTCTTTGGATAAAATACAACATGGAATGTTACTAATCTACATTGTTGTAATAACATAATTTTCATTTATATTCACCTTGGGGTTTGTTACAACTCTTGAATTGTCTCCTGCTTTGCCAGTACATATCATTTCCATTAGGACAGACACCAATCTAATTGTTCATTGAAATTTGGGGGATTCATTGTTCAGACTTGCCCAATTCTAAGTAACTGTGATCTTCAAAGTGGAAAATTTGAACAGGCTGTCCTTAGGAAGCCCTGAATTTTTTGAGGTGCTGTTGCTGCTGTCACATTTTTCTCTGAACATAAAGACCTAGAGAGAAAGGAAGCTGCTAAAATTCAGGAATTCAACAGAATTTACACAGCTTAGGAGGTAGGAAAACTTCAGCAATCTCAGGAATTCCCTGATACCACACTCACAAGGACCCTTCCTCATGGTTATATCATCAGCAATATTGCTTTGGAAACAGAAGCCCATCAGCTGGTTGAGCTGCCTCCAGGGCAACAGAGGCCTTTGGTGATGTAGCTTTTGTAAGTCATCACCCATGCTAAGGTGGGTATTTGATAATACAGCTAATTTGAGTCAACTCTGTTTCTTTAAAAAGCACCTTATCCATAGTCCAGAAAATAATTGTAATAAATAATAATTCATGAAGCTAGGCTTACTTATATCACTTTTTTGTCTATAGATGGTTCCTTTTCTGGAGGGACTAGACATTTGCTCGGGTCTCCCCAGGAAACCTTAATACAATCAACCATATTGCATCACAGAATAACTATGGATGAATTCTCAGTCTCTCTCTCTCTCTCTCTCTCTCTCTCTCTCTCTCTCTCTCTCTCTCTCTCCCTCCCTCCCTCCCTCCCTCCCTCTCTCTCTCTCTTTCTCTCTCTCTCTCTCTCTCTCTCTCTTTCTCTGTCTCACAGACAGGAACATTAAAATACTACTTACATTTACTATAAGGTTACTTTTCTCTGAACTATACATCAAAATATGTAAAAGTTGAAGAGTATGAATTTTTTGTCCCCTTCATCACTTGACAAGAGCCTACACAGAGTGATTTTCTCTCTAGAGCTTCCAATTCCTGGTGTCAGCTAGCTAGACTTCTATACAGAGTAGAATTCCACTTGGGGCCTTTAGAAATGCAAACTGTGGAAGTATCTTAGACACCCTGAAGCAGAATTTCTTGGGATAAAAAGTCAGCTTCAGAAGTTGAACTGATACTTTATATGCATAGTCAGAGATAAAAACTCTGCTTAATGGGGAGGTGAGCCCTAAATGCAGCTACACTTTGGAAATACCTAGTAAGCCTTAAGTGGTCTCCCTGGGTTTGCTCCCTAGCCTGTGAGCAGGATTTTCAGAACTTCACAAGTAGTTTTAATGTACAACAAAAAGACTATCTGGTGAGAAATTACCTATTATTTGTAATGTGTATGGACATGTACGTGTGTGTATTTGTATGTGCATGTATGAATGTGTGTGTGTTTGTGTATGCACACATATGTGTAGCTGTGCCTACATGTCAGAGGCAGCCAACTTGTTGACTGTTTCCTTATAACATATGTGTTCTAGAGATATAAATTCAGTCATCAAGCTTGGCAGAAAAATAGCCTTTACTTATTGAACCATCTTGCCAGCCACTTTACCTGTTGTTTTTGAAGACAGAGTCTCTTATTAATACCAGAGTTTGCCTTTTCCAATAGGCTACTTGGCCATCAAGCTCCTGGGATCTTCCAGTTTCTTTATCCACCTCTCAATTGCTGGTGTTATAGGTATATGGCATCATCCCAGCTTTGACATGGCTGCTGGGGATCAGAACCCAAATCCTCATGCTTGTGCAGCAACCAGTTTAGTCAAATGAACCATCTCCCCAGCCTCCTAGTTATAATTTTTAATAATTTATTTGATAAATAATTTGAATATTAAAAGCCTAATAATAGAATTAAACCTGATGTTTGGGTTTTAACATAGAGATGGAACACATTTCATTTCCAGTAATTCTCAGGGTCACTTGAATGTTTTAACTCTATTAAAAATGGGGAACAGAGCTAAACAAAGAATTCTCAATGGAGGAACTCACTTGGCTGAGAAACACTTAAAGAAATGTTCAACATCCTTAGAGATCAGCAAAATGCAAATCAAAATGACCCTGAGATTCTACCTTACACCAGTCACAAATGGCTAAGATCAAAATCTCAGGTGAAAGCATATGCTGGCTAGGATGTAGAGAAAGAAGGATGGAGACTCCTCCATTGCTGGTGGGATTGCAAGCTGGAACAACCACTCTGGAAATCAGTCTGGCTATTCCTCAGAAACTTGGACTTAGTACTACCTGAAGATCCAGCTATATTACTCCTGGGTATATACCTAAAAGATGATCTAACACAAAACAAGGACAAATGCTCGACTATATTCATAGCACCCTTCTTAATAATAGCCAGAAACTGGAAACAACCCAGATGTCCCTTAACAGAAGAATGGACACAGAAAATGTGATACATGTACACAATGGAATACTAATTAGCCATTTAAAACAATGACTTTATGAAATGCGTAGGCAAATGGATGGAACTAGAAAATACCATCCTGAGTAAGGTAACCCAGTCACAAAAGAACGCACATGGTATGTACTCACTCAGAAGTGAATATTAGGAAAAAAGCTCTGAACAACCATTATACAACTTATAGACAATATGAAGGCAGAAAAGAAGGAAGACCAAGGTATAGATATTTAGAAGGGGGAACAGAATAATCATGGGAGGGAGAGGGTTGGCGGGACTTGGGAGGAAGAGAGGAGCAGAAGAGGAAAAAACGGAGGCAGGATCAGGCTATAATTTCATGTGTTTGCTAACTAGGTCTGCCCATTTTCTCTTTTGAAATCTATTTCCTATCTTTCTTCATCTTGATTCTAAGTCCTGCCATTTAGTCTAGGTCATCACACTGATGTCTAGCTTGCTTTCTTGACTCCAGTGCCTTTGAATAGCCAGTCTATAACACCCACATCAATCATCCCTGAGCCTCTTAGCATGTCATTTTCATGCTCAGTGACCTATGCTAATAGGACAGAGACAACTGTGCCATTTTATGTCCATGGACAGATGCAGGACTCCTTGCTAAGTGTACTTATAAACAGTTCTTCAAATAACCTTTCTGAATTTCATAACCCCAAAGCAACAAGGCTCTTGTTTCTAAAACCAGAGGAGTTCACTGTCTGCCTCAAGATGTCTTTCTCTTTAGCAACAGGTCATGTTAGGAAAATTGGGTGTGATGCCTATCTGTTGACCAGTGAATATCATCTTCTCTTAGACCAAAATGATTTGTACATAAAAAAATCTTCTGTTTGCAATATTGATGAAATATTGTTATTTTTCAAAGCTCAGTTTATCTTTTCCAGATAGACAAGAGTATAGGATATTCTACTCATCACTTACATGTGAACCAAAGGCATCATGGTCTTACTTAAAGTGTCTCAGGCAAACATATCAAGACTCTGTCTCTACTTTTAATGTGGTATGGTAGGTTTCCTGCAAGAGTATAAAATTATAAAGTACAAAATCAGACATAACAAACTTTCATTTAAAAATATTCAGTACTTGAACCAAAACATACATCAATAATGTAAACAGAGAAACTGAATAAGACAGCTAAACTAAATAGTGAAGTCTACACTCTAGACACAATATCTACTTAAACAGATGAATAAATTAGCAGAGTCCCTTTAACCTGACTGAAAGTCGTTATCTCTGTACACTGCTTTCTTTGTTGCAGCTCTTTTTTCCTCATCATAATTCTGTGTCTAAATTGTTCACACAGACTGCCAATACATGACTGCAATTATCATTTTAAAATAAAGGCAATCCTATATTTCTTCACTTTTTGTGCCAGATAATTATATTTCATTGGGATATAAATTGCCACCATTTTTTGGAGTTAGAAAATTGTCAAAGAACAATTAAGTCTTTGCTGAAACGTGAAGGAGAAGATGGTTCCGGAGCAGATTATAACGTTTCAATTCACTGCTTCCAATACATATTTGAAAAATTGACTTAACTGTTGCCCGAAGTCAATACCTCAGATTCTAAGATAGTACACTACATGCTTTGAAGGAACTTAAATACATCTAGGAACATAAGCAACCTTGTAAAGTGTAAAGTTATTCAAGTGTATCAAATATTATTTTCCATATGTTATCAAAAATAGAAAAGTCATATGGTTGCAATATTGAACATAGCACACTTAAGCAGAAATAAAAACATTTCTTTAACTTCACATCCCTTTTATGGAAGACATTAATAAAAAAATAAAAATTTCAGAAAGAAAACAAAATACCTATTATTTTCTAAATGAACACTATTAAAAAGAAACAATACTTTCAGAGTAGAATTTTTAGCCGATTTCAGTTTTACACTGGTCCTTAGCTACACATTTTTCTATTCTGTTCCTGTGGTTCTCTAGGAGAAATTTGACCTAAGTTTGCATTGCCTTGATACATTTATCAATACTGTAGTTTTCTGAGTGGCATTATAGCGAATCACAGACTTGTTTGTAGTAGTAAATATTAAATAATCTTGTCACAGAGTTTCTACCCACTGTAGACCATTTATGTTTAGAGAAAGGATTAAAAAATAATAGTCTTCTGGTATGAGAGGACCTTCTGCAAGAAACAAAGTTTCTACTGAGCCCCAGTGAGGACAAGCTTCACTCTGTATCCTGACAGATAGCACTCCTTCCTAGAAAATTGCCTCCTCGTATAGAGAGACTGTACAATGCTGTATGAATGAGCACTGATGACTTGTGCATGGCTGTGTCAAGGATGCCAATGCCCCAGGCTCAGTGAGTGACAAGCTCTTTCTCCCAGTCTGAGTATGGACATTGACAGTTGACTGATAGCTAAAATCAGTATGTATGCAAAGTACCAACTGTAGCTTCCTGGTCCTGGATGACTGCTATCTTATAGTTGTTCCTCTAAAGAGACCCTCACTCCATTCACAAAGCCTAAGCTTCCTGATATGTCACTTTGGACATAAAGCCGAGTATCAATGTTACTAGTGTATCTTCAAGAAAGCATAGGACCTACTTGATTCCAGATTTGCGTTACTTAAGTTTGTCTTTCCGGTCTCTCATCACTTCCAGTCAGTTTTCTAAGACCCAGGTACATGGCCATGACACTATGGGATGGAAGGTAGTGAGATGGCAGAACATGACACAATTCTGGTCATAGGCTAATTAATTAAATTAATAAAACACCTCTGATGTGAAAAGTTGAAAATTCAGAGATACAAAGTCAGGGAAGGAGTTGGGATACGTAGTCCACTTTCTACTCATTCTTCAGTTTGAGTAATGCTCTTAACGTAATAGTACAGCACTTCATTCTCAAAGTGGAAATGACACACTATAGGAGTAAGCATGTCAATTAGATGCTTCTACCAGCCAGTTGTGGTGACATACACATCTAATCCCAGCACTCAGAAGGCAGAAGCAGGTGGATCTCTGGGAGCTTGAGGCTATCCTGGTTTACAAAATGAGTTCCAGGACAGTCAGAGGTCTAGAGAGAAACCTTGTCTTGAAAAATAAGCAAGCAAGCAGACAAACAACAACAAGAAGCCACAACAACAATAAAAACCCTGTCCACACTGAGCTGACAAGAGAGTTCACTCAGAAAACAATATTCTCCTGTACACTACAACCCTGAGGACTTCTCTAAGTCCATCTTAAGTCCATGCCAGAAGTTGTGGAGTGGAGCTTACTTCACTTGATACCCACATTTAAGCACACGCCTCTGAGGCTCTCAAACTTGGGGGACACACTTTCTCTATAGCTTATATATGCTTGTTATTATTATTTAAAACTCTTCTATGTACTATCAATATTAGTGTCTTAAGGGATCTCTGGCCTCTTGTCTCCAAGGGTCTCCAAGGTATCCTTTTTATCCTCATTGAAAGTGTTTTATTTAATGTCTCAAGAAAATAACAAGGGTAAGAAATTATTCTTTCTATTTTATGTAGATGAAGCAGTTGAGGTCAAAAGAACTAAAAGAACTCACTAGAAGTGATACAGAAATGGTGTCTGTATTGTTAAACACTTTAAAATGCAAACAGAAACTTCTGTGGTATAATGATAGGTTTTTAGGACTTGGTTCAGTATCATTCTGTTTAGTATAACAATAGAGATAAATTTTCTGCTAGGGCCTACGATGTGTTTAGCCAAAGGTTCTTTTCTTTTATTTTTTTATTGGTTATTTTATTTATTTACATTTCAAATGTTGTCCCTCTTCCTGGACACACATGGAATATACTCACTGATAAATGGATATTAGCCCCAAAGCTCAGAATATCCACAATACAACTCACAGACTGTATGAAGCTTAACAGGAAGGATGAGTAAAATGTGGATGCTTCAATCCTACTTGGAAGTGTGAAGAACCTAATCTCAGGAGGTAGAGGGAAGAGAGAACTGGAAGGGAGAAAGGAGGGGGACTTAAAAAAAGAAGAAACATGATCATCTATGGGAAGAGATAAAAAAAGAAGTCCAGAGATTCAGGAAAATGAATAGAAATATGTAGCAGTGGGGGATAGGGAATGGGGGTGGAGGGAACCAATATCTAGAGATTCTTAACTCAATAATTGTTGCCAAGTGTGCATTACAACTATTGCAGTTGGGAATAAATCAATTACAAAGTTTTTGTGTGGTTACTCTTCTGATACTCATGCCACTATTTCTCCAGTGAACTCTGGCTTGAGTTCAGCACTAGCTGAGACATTTATATCACATTCCCTCCAGCCAAGGCAGAGGGATCATTGTGAAAGACATTATGAAAACAGTATCAGCAATGACCTGTCATTTATTCTTTATATATGGAAATTTTTATGAGTGTTTTGCCTGCTTATATGTCTGTGAACCATGTGCATGTCTAGTGCTCACCAAGGCCAGGAGAGTGCATGGTAGAAGAGGCAAAGGTGGTAGATGACTACAAAGAGTAGTATTTCCTGGAATAGCAGGTCAGTTGCACATATGAAGTCACAATAGCTGTGATGCCATGCACCGGACCTGTGCAAGATCAATCCAGACTAGGTTACAGCAAAAAGAGGTCCAAAGACCTACCTCTAGGAGATGAGTTACTAACAATTCTCAGCTGCTGGGATAGGGAAAGTCAGGTTCTTTAAACGTCTATCCCCTGATAAGTCTACCATGCTCCAGTGAAAGTCTACATGTCCAAGAGTAGCATAAGGGTCTTGAATATAAATGTCAAGCATAAACTCTTGAGTAATTTCCAGGCAGGCTCACATGACATTAAAGATACTTTCTGAGATGATCTACTCAGCTGACTGGCAATTTTAGAATGTCCCCATGTCTTTGCTCCACCTTTTTGTTCTGCATATAATTTTCACCAAAGACTTCTTCATTATATCACCTCCCTCAGTAACTTTCTTACCAGTAGAAGCAGTTCTGAGTTTTGCTGATTTGGCAACCTCCCATCCCACAGTGTGTTGGAAATAACAATGTGGAACAGCCTCATAATGGTGTCATCTGAGCAGCCGTTAAGTGTGCATTTACTTCCCAACTTAGTAATCATCCCTATATTCCCAGTGTTCCTCACTCCTGCTGTTTTCTTATGAGCCCTAAAAACTCATAGATCTACTGGATTAAAATTGGATGCATTATTTGGAATGAGCCAGCTAAACTTTCTCAATTTAATACATTTATATTCTAGAGGCAGAGGATGAGAGAAAAAAGAGTTTTAAACTGCAAGTAAGCATGAAAAGTGAGCTGTCATTTATCATGTATTATATATATATATATGTATATGTATATGTATATATCATATATATTATATATGTATGGATATATATGAGTGTTTTGCCAGTATATATGTCTGCATACCATTTGCCTGTCTAATGCCCACAGAGGCTAGAAGAGTATATCAGAGCCCTGATACTGAACTTATGGATGTTTTCAACCAATGATATGTGTGCTCCAATTGAACCTGGGTCTTACACAAGAGCAGCAAGTGCTACAAACCATGAACCTTCTCTTTAGCCTCTGTTTCTTGTCTTTTCTATAGATACAAGTTTTCCTATTTGTAGCTGTGTCACATACATAAGAGAGAGAGATTGTGTGTGTGTGTGTGTGTGTGTGTGTGTGTGTGTGTGTGTGTGTATCATCCAGGCTACAGATAGAAAAAGATAAAAAAGACATTAAGGAAAAACACACAACATCTGAGGCAAGAAAAAATTCAAGATAGGGGAGCACAATATATTTTTATTTTCAACTTTTGCTAAAACAACACAAGGAATCACCAGAGTACTGCTGATACAGAACTGTTAGGTCCACCCTCATAGCTACAGGTTTGTGAGTCTAGAATGAGGCCTAGAAATTTGTATTCTAATATGTTTCCAGGCAAATCAGAGGCCATAGTAACAGAAATATGCAAAGGGAGATTGGGATAAGATTTTTTTTGAAAAAAGTCTTTATTTTGGCTCAAATTCTGTACAGTTAATCATGGTGAAGGTGTGCATGGCCGAGCAGCTCACATGGAGGCCAGGAAGCAGAGAGGGAATGCCTGTTTGTAAGCTGTTCTCCTTCCTTCTTACTCATCTAAGTCTGAGCAGGGTAGATTTTCCTCCTTTATTTACTCCTCATTTGAAAATACCCTCGCAGGCACACCCTGCTGTGGGCTCTACTAATTTCCATCTCCGTCCAGTCCAGTTGATGATCTAGACTACCCATTATGTGCTACAACTCAGTAGAGATGGAAGAAGAGTCCTTCTGGCTCACATGTCATGGTTCAGAGGTCCTCTGAGGACACTGAGCGCCTCGGAACAATGAGACCTTCCATGGCAGAGTGAGGTTGGGGCTCTTTAGGGTTTGCCCAGGGCTTCTGTGAATTCCTTTCTGAGTAATGAATTAAACAAGTGACGTTTCTCAAAAGGTCATAGGATAAATTTTCTTAATGGAGAATTCATCTTTGATTACTACATTCAGAACATACAAAGAATCCCTCCCTTCTCTTCCAAATTCCAAGGATTTTCTTATTCAAGAAAATGGGCACACACACACACACACACACACACACACACACACTTGTGTATATGAGCACAACTTCAAACAAGAAAACTTGGCTTCTATAGAAAGGATAAGCAACAGAGGCTAGAGTGATAGCTCGGTGGTTTGGAGCACATGCTCTTGTAAAGAACTCAGGTTCAATTCTAGCACCCATACGGTTGGTTGAGAAAGAAGTGGCTAACTCTCTCTCTCCACAAGTCTTTTGGAAAGTCACATGCTATCTTTTGCTATTAAGCATTAGCAAATGACAGTGAGGGGAAGGGGAAAGAGATAGATTCATTGATGGCTTCACATACTAAGAATCCCCCATTCAATCTTCCCAAAGGCCACTTTTAATATGAGAAAGGGATTTGGAAAATAAGAACAGCATTCAGGGTAATGCTATACCTTTTTTTCTTTATCTTCACTGTAGCTTTTCATCTTTGTAACAAGAACCTGAGATCAGCTCACCTAAAGAAAACCATGTACATCTGTATTTCAGTGTTGAAGGGTTCAGTGCATGTTTTCTTATCCTTACTCATTATTTCTAGGTCTATGGCAAAGCAAAGTACCATGGTGCAGAGTATTCAACGGAGAAGGATGATTTCAAAGAAATGGGAAGAATTTTCACTATCCAGAAGAAACTATTGCCAATGACCTGCCTTCCTACTTTTGGGTCCTAATCCTAAACAGCTCCTTAGTGCCATGAGTTGAGAACCTAGTTTTTAAAACATAATAACTTCTGAACATGAAAGATCCAAACTGTAGCACCCAGAGTTTCTTCTTAAACATCACATAAGTCTACTAAATGTAGTTTAATTTTTATTAAAACTACCTTCTGGAAATTCTACTCTATCAAAATTTCTTAATGTAAAATGTTTACATGTTCCAATGTACCATTTTCTCTTTCTCTTATATCTATTGCCATTTTCACAAACATCTTTGTCCCTACTCCCAGCCTCAGCTAGCTGACACATCCATCACATAACTATATCTAAAAATGAACAAGGCTAGCATTCTTCCCTGGACCCACAGGGTCAGCATTTGAGGCCTGTGGCTTGGCATTAGAATTTTAAAAGTCCTGGAGTTTTCTTGATAGACCTCCTAAGGAAAAGAAAGGGTTTAATAAAATAGCCAATTTCATCTTTATGAGACTGAGCTGTCTTTTAATTTGGATAATGAACAAATGGCTAAACCACAGGAAGCAAGAGCTGTATGAGGCCCAGTGTGTAGAGAATGAAGAGCAGTGGAGGGTGAGAGTGCTCTGTGGTGAGAGTGCTCTGAAGCGAGAAATGCCAGGGTACTGTGCTAGGGAGCACTAAGGGAGCACTCATCACCAGACTACACCTGTTTCCTAAAGCCATCAATGGTTCAATCCATCATGATTGTTTGACGTTTATGAAGGTTGAAAGTCTCAGTTTATATGAATCTACTGTGATTCTGAAGTAGGATGAGGTTAGACTGAAATAGTGCCTGAAACTTCCTTTATATCATCAATGTCTGCCTCTATTTCAAGAGACAAATTGATTCTCAGTGTTGCCCTACTTAGCATTCTGTAGAAGCAGAAAGACAGTTGATAGGATCCATAAAGACACACCTTAGGTTACATCCAGAGGAGGGCCAAAGAGATATTTCAGGAAAGACAGGCTTTCCTAACTTGAAAAAGAGAATGGTTAGGTGTCTCCCAGAGAAGAACGGCATGAACTAATAGTAAACTTGGAGAGCTAGGCCTACTCCATGCTGGGTGGAATGAGTTAACATTTAGGAAGCAGCTTTTCCTCTATGACAGCCTTTCTTCTACCTATTTGTTTTTAATGAGTTCCCTGAAAGAATCTCTTTAATGTTCCTTGTAATTAGGACATGCTGGTGTATGTATGGTGCTTATGCCTTTTTCTTAGCCTAGTACAAGCTTTGTATGTGAAATTTTCTGTGTATTTTCAGCTAATTGTGTGAAGGAGATTTTGGACTCTATCTCTGGCACAGAAGTTACGATATTATCTCTCTGTCTCTGTCTCTGTCTCTCTCTCTCTCTTTTTTCTCTCTCTCTGTATGTGTGTGTATGTGTGTGTGTGTGTGTGTGTGTGTGTGTGTGTGTTATTTTCTTCTAATAACTAAGTATGGCATTCTTTCCTACAGAGAATAGGTGTATTGTCAAGGCCAAGTTATTTTCAAAGCAACATCCCTGAGATTGGTCATGATTCTTAAAGACTTAGTTTCTTTATATTAATAACAATCTGTCATAACCTTCTTTACAGTTCTGTTTTCTATTTTTTCCATTTCTTAAATTCTATATATAGTATTCTGTGCCATAAATCTAAGTTACAGACCAAGCAGTTAAAGTTCACATTCAGCATTTCCAGTTTCATCCCTTGCCAACGTCCTTCTTAACCCAGCAACAAGGCTGAGTGCTAGGTTGGCACATCTTATAACTTATGACTTCATTCATGCTGTCACCCAGACTTTGATGGTTGCTACATCTTTATCATGGCAAATTGTTACCACAGCAGCCACCTATCCCAGCAGGACCATTATGAAAATTCAACCACAAAATCATAGACACAACAAAGTTTCCCCAAAGTAACTACATCTTTCAAGAAACGGCTACACACATAAAATACCACTTATATTGACATACAATTCTGCTTTTATGTTTCTAAGCCTGTTTGTTTCCTTAGAGTCATTCAATGTTTGCCAAATGTAGATAAACTATGAAGTCTGCTAGTTAGTAAAGAAAATCCCTAACATCAGAAACACACTTTAATCAAGCATTTATCTGATTGCTTACTCCTTGAATTGCATGACGCACATATATTTTTCTAAAAGTATTGAACCTCACCAGAGCACTCAGAGATCGATTCCCTTGTCTACATTTATGAATGAATTGTGTTTTAAATTGTGACTCATAGTTAGTTTCTTTTCCTCTAGCAATAAACATTTAAATTTTGTAAATGGTTCAGTATTGGTTAGGGTTCCAGCCATAGTATGGCTCCCCAATATTCAATCATGTCTTCCTTCTGGCACCTGCTGCTTCTGCCCAGCAAACCTCAGAACCTGTACTTCCTGTACAGTAGTTGTAAAATACAGCTGTCACTACAACCCACCTCACAAGTGTTCTTGATCCCCATGGTTTAGGTTACCTATGGTTTTCATGTCGAAACATACTAAATGGAAGAATCCAGGAATAATCACCATGAAAATTTTAAGTAACTTTCAGCATAAGATGGTATTATAACTGTTCTATATTATTATTAATTGTTTTCAAAATATATTTTTAAATTTTTATTTTATGTGCACAAGGATATTTCCTGCATGTATGTATCCATACCACATGTGTGCCTGATGCCTATGAATATAAAAAGAGGGCATCAGAACTGGAGTTAAGGATGGCTGTGAGCCACCCAGCAGGTGTTGGGAACAGAACCAAGTCCTCTAAAAGAGAAGTATGTGCTTTAAACTGCCTTTCCTGTTTATTGTTTTTAACACCTTATGGTATGCAGTACATACATTAAAACAAGCTATATGTACAGGGGAAAACATGAGATATGTAGGTATGTGTTCTATGTGAATATTCAGGAATTCTCTGGATAATCTAGAAGCTATCCTTCAAAGGATGAAAACTACTGGAAAAGTAAGGGACTAAGAGAATACAAGCAGTTTTTTTTTTTTCTGTCCACGTATGGCTTTCAATGTGTCTCAGTAGTACAACATCTGCCTAGCTTGCACAATACTTCAGGTTCACTCTTAGTGATAGGTTGTTTTTCTCCACCACCAGTGAAATAAGCCAATTTAAGCCAGATTGGAGTATATTAATGGTAGGTTTATTTGGAAGCTGCTCTCTGGTGGGCAAGTTCACTGGCCCTAAGAACCAAGGCCAGAGAAGTCACCATTGGAAAACTGTGTGTGTGTGTGTGGGGGGGGAGCAGGTAGAGGAGGGAGAGATAAACAAGCTTGCATGTGCACAGAAAGAAAAGAGGAGAGAGTGAGAAACCAAAATGTGTGGATTATATAGGAAAAAGCCTCTGGGGGAAGGGAAGTCCAGCTCCTGGGTTTGGAAAGTTCAGGGTTGGGGTAAGGGTATACCAAGAAGAGACTGAAGGATGTTGGGAGAACCTAGAGGTCAGTTCTGCTTTGGTATCTAAAACCAAACACTTAGCACTGAAAAATCAATCAGCTTATCAATCATTCATTCAATCAATCATTTTGTATAAAAATAAAACATAATAATAGATCAGAAGTGTCATTTTATAAGTGTTTATATTCACCACCACAGGGACATGAAACAAAGAATACTTAATTATTTTGCTAAATGTAAACATGTATTCTCTGAACAGGATTATCACTATCCCTTTCATGTTAGAAATAGATACTTGACTATCACAAATTGTATTTCAAATTTTGGTAAACAAAAACCTTTAGATGGATTTAGTGATTCAAATAAATATTTCTGTCCATTCTAGTAATGTGCCAGTCCTTATCCTGAATGTTTGAACACTATTCCCTAATTCATAGTAAATACTAAGATTCTTTGAATAAATTCATACATGAACAAACAGCAAGTTAATGAGATAGAAAAATATCCATGAAGAAAGTTTTATATAAAAACTAGAAACATGATGCAGCAGTACAAGATGTTGTAGTACATAGATAAGACACGTTTTTTATTGTGTCACCAATCTGTGAGAATTGTCTTTTATGGAAGACAGTGTCAGTCCTTGTAGCTAGTGTCAGTCACTTATAAAGGGGATACTCTTGTGCTCTCAGAAATAAAATGCATCTACTTTCTCATATAAAGTGGTTTTAGGGAGCTAGGGCCATGCCCTAATGAGTAAGAACACTTAATATGGAAGCACAAGGACTTGAGTGGAGATCCTTTGCACCTACAAAAAATTCAGGCATAGTTACAGATGTCTATAATGTCAGTGCTGGGGCTAGATTATCACCAAGAGGATGGTAGCTAGGTCATGCTTGACGAAGGCCTAGCCAAGAAAGAGCAAGCTACAGACTCAATGAAAGACTGGGTCAAAGGCTAACAGTGATAGAAGTGGGCCCCTGAGGACCTCATATGGCTTTTGAATGAGCCTAAACATCTCTTTCTCTCTCTCTCTCTCTCTCTCTCTCTCTCTCTCTCTCTCTCTCTCTCTCTGTATGTGTGTGTATATATGCATATGTGTGTGTGTATACACATTTACACATGAGGTGGGGTGCAATAAAAAAGTAGTTTCACTCATTTGTGTTAGTAAGAGCCTGGTAGACAGGAAGAAATAAAGCCCAATGAGAAATTATTTAACAAAAATTATGACTATAATATCTAGGAAATATTATCTAGGTGGTTGTTAATTTCAAATGATAAAAATACTATTTTACATTAAAGTTATGAAGAAATGGCTGGTAATTGTGCATCAGGCAAAGATCAGCTGTATGGAAACTCAGTTTTCTTACAAGTATGCTTTGCTTTATTAAGATGTTTGAATAAATGCAGATAAGATGATGTCAGATTTAATAAATAAAACCACAAGATTATAAGTTTCAATAGTATAAAGCATATTTTTATATAAAAATTCTACTTCTGTTTATTTTACTCTCATATCTAACTAGGCATCACGTATTTTTATCTGGAATTTCTAAATCAGATTCCCAGCGACTCCACCTCTCTTAATTTTTGGCACAATGGAAATAACAGGTATAGCATCAGGGCGAAAACAAAGCACAGAAGCAGGAGAATAAAGAATCTGCCAGACAGTGGCATATGTCTTCAGTCTCAGCAACTTGAGGTAGAAGCAGATCTCTGTGAGTTCATGCATAGTGAAATGTAGTCTATATAGTGAATTGTAGGCAAGACAGGGCTATGCAAGGAGATTCTGTTGAGAGGGGTTGCGGGGAGGGAGAATTGAAAACAATTCTCACAGCTGTATTCAAAGCTAGTACCTAGTATCTGGTCTTAGACTATAAATATTGCTATTTTGATTAAAAATAATCCCATAGAACATACCCCAGCATTCCATTGAAGAGAAATGTATGTTTGTCCTTTCCTTAAACAAGAAAAAACTGCCTGCAAGGCAAAGGTGAACTTTGTTTAAAATCGACTTACTCCCTCCCTCTCCTTGTGCACTGAAGTGACATCTGGTCCTGATTATTCTGTCAAATTTCAATAGCTCAAGACAAACCTGACAGTCTGTACTTAAGTATGCTATTCTACATGACAGAGATGGGCAACACACCTGCCTTGCAATGTTTATTCAACAATGCAAATCATTGCAAAGAAACAGATGTCATTGTTTTTTAATTTTGCAAAATAGATGATAGCAACTATTCCCAAGAAAAACAAATAAATGAGCAATATTCAAATAGACTGAGGGTGTAGGCTATCAAGGACTCTATGTGCTTTGATAAGTCAACATACTTCTCCAAAAATTCTCAATATAGAGCTTCACTGTTTATTTGCTTTTTTTCTGGAATGATGTAAATGAATAAAGAGGTAATAGGACAGCCAATATGATCTAGATATTTTGCCATTGGCTAAGACCTAGGCTAAAGACTCAGTTAGGACATTTTCTCCTCTGGTATGAAAATGTATAGAGGAGGAGAGACATGACTAACTGGTCATTCTCCAATAGCCCACAGTATGTAAAGAATCAAGGATAAGCAAAAACGTAGGCAATGGGAAACCTCTAAGCAATTAAGTTGTTTACTATAAATTGGTAGGAAACTCACCTGAGACTTAGAAAGAAAATCGAGATGGTATAAAATTTTCTTATATAGCTCTGTAGTGAGCTAATGCCAGGGGTTTACTCTGTGGCTAATTTATGTTTGCTCATTTCTATGACTCTATAACATAAGTATTACATTTGTCCTTATTTCATACACAAAATACCTTAGGCATAGAAGTCTTTATGTAGTATGTTCAGAATTAATTGACTGGGAAGTGGCAGATGACTAGGCATTGTGCTGGCACCATGGAGCTTATCCCTGGCCAGTTGCTCCTCTTCTCAGTGCTGAAGCAAATGAGGTCAGTATTGGGAAGAGAGCACTGGTGTCTGGACTCTGAATAAAGTGTTGTTGTAGTCACATGGAGAATGGAGCTGACGTAGGTTTCAGTCTATCAGCTTCTAGAAAGGCAGTGGAAATCTTACATGTTCAGTAACATTCATTAACTTTCCCTGTACTTGTTCATCCTAAACATCATTTCTTGTAGGCTCTTTGTTCATCTGTTCATGGTTCCTAACTTGTAGTTTCTACACACAGTCATGTGTATCTGCCAAACTCAACACATGTGAAACCATTTCTGTTATGGATTCATAAGTTCACACTTTTTTGGGTTGATTTACAAGAAGACTATTTAACTATAAAACACAATCTACTCTTACTTTTAGACTTTTTTTTCTAGATTTTGGTTGGGTGATGAATGTTTTATTTATTTCTTACACATTAAGTTCCAGTTATATTTGTGTGTGAGTGAGTGTGTGTGTGTGTGTGTGTGTGTGTGTGTGTGTGTATGTGTGATGAGGCTTTGATCTCCATATCTCGTTTCCACCAAAATTCAGCATATAGAGCAAGCAGGGAGCTGCTTAGGGTAGGGGGTTGGATGCTGAATCACTTTTAGTGTTTGGTAGCAGAAGTATGGAAAATGGTTATAGACTGTGGTTTGCATGTATCATTAAATGGATTAAAGACACCGGGAGACAGATTCTTCCACATTGAGGAGGTTCTGGAAGAATTTCCCATGGCATGGCATAGGATTTAGAATTATCATTGCAAATTCACAATCTTCCCATTGAGGCAAGTAGAGAATTAAATATTGATGCAAATGTCTGGGTTGTCACTACCCATTTACTTGTGAACAGATTGCACCTATTGCCCCTGTCTGTCTTATAGGGAGGACCCTGAGACAGCAAGCCACAGCAATGAGTATACCTGGCCCTCATTGCCTGACTTCTGCCAGTCTTGTCCCACCACAAGGAGCCAGGACTCCTCAGATTAGATTCTAGTCTGTGGGAGGAATATAGGAGAGGACTAAAAGAAAACACTTCTGGGTCAAAAATCAGGAAAGCTCTCAGGAGAGTTTGGCACTGTGATACAAACCAGATACACACTCAGCCAAACCAGAGCTCCGACACAAAAAGCTCAACATGTCATTGGATGTTTGATGGACACAGAAAACCATCAATCCACAGTGGTACAAGTAAAATCAAACAATTGGATAAATGGAAGGTTTTTATCAGAAAATGATACTTTTCTGTGTGTTTCAAAACACTTAACTAAGTAGACAAAATATTTGCTTAATACAAATGAAAACTCATTTTCTTAGTGAACAAGTGTGGTGGTCAATACTTGTGTTAGTATTCTCTGGAAAAACACAAAGGATGGTGTGCATATATATGATGAGACTAAGATACATATACATAAGTTTACAATTTAAAAAAATTCATTTAATGTGTATGCATGGATGTGTGGATGTCAAAAGTCAACTTTTGAAGTCAGATCCTTTTATTCTTCTATCATATGTCTCCTAGGCATTGAACTTAGGTCTTTGGGCTTGCCAGCAAATGTCATTTTTTTATAGTCACATCTCTTTGATCCTAGATATGAACTAATATATCAATATATCTTTAACACATGTATATCTCTATGTATTCATACGCACACAAACAAAGATAGAAGAGCAGAGAGAGACAGAGATACAGAGAGAGAGAGAGAGATACAGAGAGAGAGAGAGATACAGAGAGAGAGACAGAGGCAGAGAGACAATGACAGAGCCAGAAAGGAGACTTTGTTCTAAGGAACAGGCTTCTGAGATGGAGGCAGGCAAGTCTGGACCCTGACAGGTGAGCTGGTAACCTGGACACCAAGGAAAGTCCGAAGTTTAGTTTCAGTTTGTAGGAAAGCAGTCAACAGTCACATGCAACAGCCTCTAGGGGGGAAGCTTGTTTTCCCATTCAGTAAAGGGACAGTGGTACTGGTATAGTAAGGACTTCAACCCTATAGCTGAGGCCCACCCATATTATGAAGGATGACTCCCTTATATAAGCCTATCCAATGTCAGCCTTACCCCAAAACTCTGGGCACATCCAGAAAAAAAGGATTGCACATATGTATTCAATGACAACAACAACAGCAGTATCCCATCAAATGAGCAAACGACGTTGAGCATTATCTGACATTCTATAGAGAGACAGTCTGGACAGATGCTACCCTGTCCCCATTCACCTAATCTGGAGACTATTATATTAAAACTTAAATGTTCAAAGTAGAGTTTCCAAGATAACTGTATAGTCTTCCTGATGAATAAAAGTTCTATACACTAATCTGAGTCAGCTTGCTCTCAAGAACACTGTTAGGACAACTGCTGACAGAAGATCAAAATAAAAGGATTATCAGAAAGTAGAAAAATGGTGCTGATTGGCTAATTTTGACAGCTGTCTTGTGAAGAGGGAGGGCCATGTGGTTGCTATGGGAGAATGGCAGGTGGGAAGTGGTTGGGCAGCATGTCCAAAGAACTCAGGAAAAACATTTATTCTTCAATATTTATACGTTTCTTTTCAGCTTGAGATGGTTTTAATAAAAATGAATAAAACATTAATTAGGTTTTCTGTGTTGACTGGGATTTTTCCATTATGGATATCCCACAGCTTTTTGATGAATTTGTTATTTGAATATCCAAGAGAAAAGAACAATATGCACTATTTTCAGCAGATTTTCTTAAACAAAGGCTCTCCTGGGAAACATAAGTACTTAAAGACCTAATCTTTCCATTAAAAATAGTAAAGAGTTATAATGCAAATACTAAATATTGTGTAAATATAGCAAGTAATTGCTACCATATAAATTGGTGTGAAAATAACTGAGATGAATGGCTAAATATTTGGCTAAAAAGAAAAACTGCCAAAGTTATATACATATAATACGTACATATACATACATATGATGCACATATATAATATTATATTAAGCTTTAGTAAATTAATTTTTACTAATTCATTAACTTTTTATATAATATAGATGTTTTCTTTATGCCTCTCATTTTTTCTTTTGTTCTTGTCTTCATAAACACTCCTAATTGCGTCTCTCCCTAAAGTTTCTTTTTTCATTTTAGTTTATGCAAACATGTGTTGCAGGAGCTCTGGGGGGAAAGAAAAGAATATCAGAGCTGACGGTAGACTCTTAGGCACTTGTGAGCTGCCCAGCTAAAGATTCTGGGAACTAAACTGGGTTCTTTTTGGAGAGTGGCAAGTGTTCTTAATTACTGAGATATATCTCCAAACTCTATAACTAATCCTTCCGGATCAGTTATGCATTTGCCTAATAATGTCTATAGGTTGCAACATGCAATCATTAGGTTTCTCTCTTCCTTTTATTTTGTTTTACTTCTTTGGTTCTGGAATGCATCGGTGCATACCTGAGGTATGATATTTTCTGAACACTCACTCTACCACTGCTGCTGGCCCCAGACATGTGTTTTACTGTTAGACTTTTTTTTTTTTTGGCAGCATTGTTTTGTTGTCTCACACAATGTGCTGATTTAGAACTTTTAATAAAGGTATGTTTGGAATCTTTACAACACGGTAGAACAGTGGTTTTCAACTTTTCTAATGCTGTGACACTTTAATACACTTCCTCATGATCTGGTGACAACAACCATAAAATTATTTTCATTGCTATTTCATCATAACTGTAATGTTGGTACTTTTATAGATTATAATGTATATATTTGTACTTTCTAATGGTCTTAGGTGACCCCTGTGATAAGGTCATTCAACCACCAAAGGAGTCACAACTCATAGGTAGAAAATCACTCTAGCAGAAATATGGGTTTTCATGGTAGGTGCTTGGTGAGTCTACATGTCAGATTACGAAGCTTTGTAACATTTCATTAAATTAGAGTGTTAGAAAAGCAAATGTGCTTAGCTTTCATTTAATGTCAGAGCATAAGTTTGAAATCTTACTGAACAGAAGCTAGTGCACAGCAGTGGTAGCTTTATACAGTAGGCTATGGAGATTCCTGTCAGCAAAACCATGGATATGACAAAGGTCATGGACATGTACCTGCTCTGTGGATGAAGTGAAGGAGGTTAAATAATCTTGAGAAGAAAGGCCAGAAAAGACATTTCTTATGGTTCTTTCACCCTCATCCTTTGCTGTCAATTTAAAAGTTCTCTGTTTGTAGAGACACTCTAACATGTAGTACATGTGTAATGTACTACATAATAAGTAACATCACTCTTACAGATATGCAAATGCAGCTTGAGCATGGCTCCTGCTTTTGAGACTACAGAAAGGCCACCGCCTGTCTGATGTGTTCATATGTATTAAAATATAAATATTTTTATTTCAGAAATTTAATGATATGGCGATTGACTCATAATCACTGTCTCATCCCTCCTGTCTATAATTTGATCTCATATGCTTACTAGAAACAAATAATGTCTTGAAGGCTTCAAGAATCATTCTTTATGGAAACAAGGAATAAAAACACATCCATAGAAATTATTACCAAGGTATTCCTCCAATCTTGGAATCCCTGAATATGGTAGAAGGCAAGTGTTCGATTCATCTTTCACACATGGATATTCAGCTTTTCTTATATCATTTTCTGAAGAGATTTTAAAACATATTTTAATTTTCTTTTTTTTTCTATTTTTTTATTGGATATTTTATTTATTTACATTTTAGGTGCCTTCCTCTTTCTCCATTTCCCCTCCCTAGAAACCTTCTATCCTATCCCTCCCTCCTCCTTTTTGCTTTTATACAATTTTAATTACATACAAGTATTAAGGTCGGTTCTAGGTTGAGGAGTTAGCAATACAGTAGCAGCAAATAGTCAAGGAACAAGCAAGATAATAAATGCAAATAGTCAAATGTGTGTGTAGGTTCATATACAGGAAGTCAGTGCCTTGCAGAGATCAAGAGAGAACGTCAGATTCCCCTGAAGCTAGAGTTATGGATAGCTGTAGGTAAGCTCAGGATCTCTGCAAGTACATGTTCTTAATCCCTGAGTTAACTCTTCAGGCTATAAAGAAATGATTGTTTCCTCATGTATTTTTGATGCAGTAATGCCAGATCAGTTGATCATTTATGTATAGGAACATTTTATCCTTTCCATTTAGTCTCACATTCTATATTACCTGTTTATGGCCATATCATAGTACTTTCAGCCCAACATCTCTATAATATATTTTGAAACACATAATGTGATACTTTCATTTTTAGTCTGCCTTTTCAGGATTGCTTGGCAATTCTTCTCTCTCTCTCTCTCTCTCTCTCTCTCTCTCTCTCTCTCTCTCTCT
>NW_021604710.1:4316736-4318107 GCF_004785775.1 Grammomys surdaster | reverse complement strand
TCTCTCTCTCTCTCTCTCTCTCTCTCTCTCTCTCTCTCTCTCTCTCTGTGTGTGTGTGTGTGTGTGTGTGTGTGTGTGTTTGTGCGTGCGTGTGGTTCCACATGAGCTTTTAAGATTCTTATTCTATTTCTGTGGAAAAGAAAAAGAATCATTGGAAAACTGACAGAGATTGAACTGAAAATGTAGAATGTTTTTCATAGCATACTGGCACATATAGAAAGGCAAGATGCACTGTCTTAGAAAACATCTACACAAGGGCTTTAGAGAGTGGTGGGATCGCTCTCATAGAAGAGCCAAGCTTGCTTTCTGATATGTACAACTTCTTGTAACCCAGATATTGGGAATCTGACACCTTCTTCTGGCCCCCTTGTATACCTACCTACTCATATGTGTGAATATGCACACATGCATACATAAACACATATATACATACACGCAAATATATATATTTCTTCAACATACAGAAAGAACCACTAATGGCTCTCATCTTTTTAAAAAGCTCTATAATTAATTTGTAGGAATATGCTGCTAAGTTACCATTGCAAAGCAATCCTAATGCTAAGCATTGGTTATTTTATGGTTTTGTTTCAAAGTGTACAGCACTTATTTTTAACTTAGTTAAGTTGCAGTATGTGTTTGAGTTCAAACCTGTGTCTATTACATCAATAAAACTGCATAAAAATAATCTGGCTTTACAAGTTTAATTGGGGGCCTTTGTCTACATAGGCAAGAAGAGTCTGAAGTGAGACTGTGAGTGTGAAAATATTGATTTCTATCCAGGAGTTGCTGCTAAGCCTGAGTCAAACCTTGTCCACAAATATAATTGCATTAACTCAACAGGATGAGATATGAATGGCCTTTCCCACAAAGTTCACTGGGAAGCCGATGGCTGTATTTGCAGGGATCCTGGAGGACACCCCACAGAAACACTCTGTAAACTACTGATCCAAGGTTTTGTGTCGACTTGTGTGAACACTTTCCTTTTGTTGGGTCATAGTCTGTATTGTGGTTCCCATGGAGATAACACAGCGTTTTCCATGGTACCATCTGTTCCATCAGTGTGTCTTCGAACACCTTTATTGATTTAAAACCTGAGAAGCTTGAAACCTTTGAGGTAAAAGTTTTAGTGAAATAAATGTGATTGCAACAATTTCAAACCAAGTTTAATTCTGGCTAAATCTAGTTTTTGAGCAATGCCATGGATTACGGTTTACCTCATGGTGAGAACATAGGCAGATATGACTTGCTGGAAGACCATAAGTAAGCATGAAGAGAAAGAACGAAGGCTTCATTTCTATTTTATTTATTTAATTTCATCTTAGTCTCTCTCTCTCTCTCTCTCTCTCTCTCTCTCTCTCTCTCTCTCTCTCT
>NW_021604710.1:4227133-4316726 GCF_004785775.1 Grammomys surdaster | reverse complement strand
TCTCTCTCTCTCTCTCTCTCTCTCTCTCTCTCTCTCTCTCTCTCTCTGTGTGTGTGTGTTTATGTGTGTGTGTGTCTGCATGTGTGTTTGTGTGTGTGAGTACACATAAGTAGATAGATGTGTGGAGGCCAGAGATTAACTTATGTTTATTTTATCCTCAATTGTTCTCCATATTTTAAAGAGCAGGGATTCTTATTTAACCTGGAGCTAGCTGACTCAGTTAGATTTCCAAGAGAACAAAATTCGGGGATGTATTGTATCTCTATTACCCCAGTGCAGAATTTACGAACACATATTGTAACATCCAATTTTCCTATGTGGAGTTTGGATATCTATACTCAGGTTCCACATTTTCCAAGCGTGCACTAAAGTGAAGTTTACTTTACCAACTGAGCCATCTTTCCAGTCCAAGATTGACTTTCTAATAGCGCTAGAGAGATGCTTTCGCAGGGCTTGATCCATTATATAGTATTTAAGAGAGTCCAAAGCTCCATTACTAATCTCAGGAAAACAACAGACTTCTAGATACTCATGCAAACTTCTTCACCAAAGTTATTTATGCAGTAAGACTGTAAGCTGGCTTAGTTCAACAGCAGTTCATGCCTAAGTTTTAAAAAGGGCTCATGGGGTTTATGCCACTGTCCATCCACCAGTGCCTCACCTCCTCACAGGATTAACAGTTGCTGTTATCCACCAAACCTCACCTACTCAGGGAACTTTCTAAGCCATTTCTCTGCTGCATGGTTCATTTTTTTCTTTTCTAATGATTCAATTCCACTACAATAAAAATATTTCTCCTATAAAAGAAAACCTTAAACACCTGTATCTACTATGTACATTTTTTCTGTTCCACTTTGCAGCTAAGTTCATTGCAAAGATAAAGGTCTATAGTCTATGCTTTTATCCTTTCTTGAAATTACCCGAAACAGGCACATTTAAGTACTCTGATCATGTTCCACAGGTAGCCCCTTTGTAAAGGAGGTGGTTGATGTTCTCACCTGGCTGACACTTCAGCAACCTATAACCTACGTTCTTCTCTAACGTCTCATGAGCTGACTTCATGCTTACCATCCAGAGCATCAGTGCTTGGCCCTTCCCCTGTCCATCTGCTCTTCTACTTCTTCCTCATCTGACTAGCTGTTTAACATTAGAATGCAAGTAAATATTAGTGTGGAGCCATCTCTTGTTCTTTCAGCATGTAAAGCCTTAACTATTGTAGTATCACAACACCAAGTATATCATGTTGGGAATTCCCTCCATTTTAGAGGTCAGTCACATATATCTCTGAATCTCGGAGTACTATGTATGGCTTTATACATGTATGTGTCTATCATCTGTCTGTCAGTCTGCCTGACTATCTATCTTTCTTTCTTTCTTTCTTTCTTTCTTTCTTTCTTTCTTTCTTTCTTTACCCCCTTCCTTCCTTCCTTCCTTCCTTTGTTCCTTCCTTCCTTCCTCCCTTCCTTCCTTCCTCCCTTCCTTCCTTCCTCCCTTCCTTCCTTCCTCCCTTCCTTTCATCAATCAATCATCCATCCATTGATCTATCCATCCATCCACTTTAGCCAAGTCTCTTTATACACCTTTTATCTCTCTTCTTTCCTCCGGCCCCTGTGTATTCCATGTTACATTCATAACTTACACTTCCCACTGATGCCATCACCAGAAGATTTTAAGAGTTCCCAGGTTGGAATTCCTGCCCTTCCCTGTTTCTTTACAGTCTGCTTCTAATGTGGAAGGTTGACACTGCATTTTAAAATCACAATTTGGGTCATGTTTATTCCCTATTGAAAACCCACAAATGTTTCCATACCATTTACAGTAAAAAGCTGACTTGGTGTTTTAGTGGTTTAGTAGAATATAGACCATCTTCATGTCCCTCTACTTCATTTCTGATCATCTGTCTTCATGTGCTCTAATCCCTACATACTGCCTCCCTCAGTCTTCTCAGACTATGCAGAAACTTTTCCTGTTTCTGAGTTTTTGCATCTTCAGTTTCTTCTGCCTGGAGAGCCTTTTCTCTTTATATTCACCTGAATTGTATCCTTGCTGATCCCATTCAACTATGATCTTCTGCATTAAGCTGTGCCTTGCCACTATTTGAAGTTATAGTTCTCAAAGTCTTGTGGATTTATCCGCTGACTTGTCTTATTTCTTTTTACAGAGTTTAATCTTCTCTGGAGGAAATAGAATGGGGTATAATTATTGTATAATCTCAAATTAAAAATAAAAATACATAGTATTTAGTTAATTGACCATGTCCTCCCATTAAAACAAACTGTAGTGGTCACTATTTTTTGTGGATTTTGTATGCATATTCAATTACTATTATAGTGGTAGGCATAAAATAGTATCTACTTAAATTTCTGGCTAGATATGAATAACTTGTGAGATAGTGATGTACTAGCGCAGCAAGAGTGGAATGATATGAGATAATAAAAAGGTTAAAATGGATATTGGCATGTGATGGATAAAGAGGATTATCATGGGTAATCTCTAGAGGAACTAATTGCTAAAGCTGTATGGTAGGATTTGGTTGAGCAGGGAAGATAGCACGAAGAGAATATGACACTTTGAAGCTCCCCTTGACCTAAAACACTGACTTCAATGTGGTCATAGATGAAACTGGTTTCTCTACTGGTAATTTAAAATATATATTTCACTTTATGTTCTGTGCATTTGAACACACATGTGTGTTTTGGGTATGTGCATGTGTATTTAATTGTCGGCCTGACATAATATGGTTTTCCGAGTCAAAAGTTATATTCACCAGGTATTATTTATTTGTTCCACATACTTTAGCTCAGTATTATTTCTTCTTCATCTTTGAGCTCATAGAAAATATTTTTTTAAAAACAAGTAACCATCTTAAAATGTATAGAAGTATAAAGTAAAGACAACCCAGGAAATGTTTGTTTCTAATTCAGTGATAATATGATTTATCCATGAAGTTCTCTAGATCAAAACATGGCCACTGTTAATTTAATTTGTAATTGACAGTTGCATATTATAGAGAGCAATGGGGCTCCACAGTTACTTCTGTAATTATTTCAAACATGTTAAATCTTGGCTTCTGTTTAAAGGCCTTAGGATATGGCAAACATAGCCAAGAGTATTGAGGGTTTAATGTTTAAAATGTTTTACTTAACTTGAAGTAATTTAGTTTGAGACAATAAATCTCTAGTAAATGGTCTGCTCTTTTCTTGCTATAACTGGGCAATGATGGAAGATTAAACATTGTGTCCAACAAAGGTGATTCTGGCTCAGTAACTTAAGAGAAAAGTATTAGAGACCTGGGTAAGAGGATTGAGAAAATAAAACTACATATATCAAAATATTGGTACCATGAACCTTTGGTGAATATAGAAAATTAGAATAAATAATATACATACTTATAGAGAAAATAATTGGCTTCTGTGAAAATATTGGAGGTAAGGGAGGGACAGAATTATAAAGAAGGAAAAGAGAGGGAGATAGAAAGATAGATGGATGCTGAAGAAAAGAAGCAGGAGAGGAGATTAGACAGACAGAAAGACAGACAAACAGATAAAAGAACACTAAGAGATGCACAGAGGGTAGATATTTCTGGAACTTTCTATAAAAGCATTCTTGGAGGAGATAAACATTCAAACTGGTTAGGTGAGTAAAAAGGTGCGTCAACGATGTGGGTAGCACTGTTCAGCCACCTGAGCACTAGAAGAGAATAAAAAGGGTAAATCATCTGCCTCCTGAGATGGGACATCTGCTTCCAACATCCAGGTGTGAAGATTAGCTCTGCTATTTGCAAGTCTTTATACTTAGACTAAAGGTACCACCAAGACTGTCCTGGTTCTCCACTTCATCTCCTTGATAGACAAGTGTAAGAATTCTCAGTCTTCAGAGTCATGTGGAACAATTCCTATTTTCTTTCCCTCTCCCTCTCTCCCTCTCCCTCTCTCCCTCTCTCTCTCCCCCTCCCCCCCCCCTCCCCTCCCCCCCCCTCTCCCTCCCCCCTCTGTGTGTGTGTACTCACATGTGGTTTGTGTATTTGTGTGTGTGTATAGTTCTACCATCTGTCTAGATATCCCATATATTTCTCTACCTACGTCCAAATCTCTATATAGATTCTTCTTTTTATTGTGTTTCTCTGAGAAAAAAGAATGAAAGCAAATATTTTGTTTTCTAAAATTCTAGGTACCTTAGAGAGTTAATTCCTTTAACATCCTAATGTTGGAGAAATTCATCTGAAAATACACCTGGAACCTGACCATTCATTTTAGCATATGTTATCTTGCAATACTGACATTCCTTTATATACTTAAGAACTGTTAATATATGCATAATTTGTTTTAGTTTATTATACTTCTTACTACAATATGAGAACTTCAAATGTAAGTAAAAACAAATAACTCCAGAGTTCATTTCAATTCTGTTGTTAGAAGAATTAATCATATCTCTCCACTAATTTTGCATCCAACATAGAAGGATATTATTCAGTAATTAAACCACCTTTCTTTAAATGGAATTATATAGCTTGGTATAAAATTAATCCATCAAATGAAGAAGTTTTTTTTAATAATAGAATGTATAGGTTAAACACTTCATTATTTCCCCTAATGCAACTAATTTGAAGCATTCATTAGTAGGAATATGTTCATTATTTTTCAAGCCCTCATAATATATTTTAATGATGATACATTTATTATTATGTAGATTACATTCATTTTGCCCTCATTTTCCTCACACATTAATTGCACATTCTCACAATATGTGTACATATGCATGTCTATCTTTACAGTAGCCGTTATAAAATGACCAAATATGTAATTTCAAATTCCAAATGTGGAATATGTACAGCCTCTTAATCTGTCTTTTTTTCATAACAGAGTCTTTGAGATTGGGTGATTTTTAAAACACAGACATGTGTCTTTCACAGCTGTAGATGATAAGAAGTCCAAAGTCAAGATGTTGCATCTGGTGTGGACCCCATGACAGGAGACAGAAGGGGGATGTCAATGTCTGGGTTGGGCATCGACTCTTCCTCAGTAATATCAGTCTGTTTTTGGGAAAAGAGACTCTTCAGAGTAAGATCTACCCTTATGGCCCCAATTTCTCAACACCAGCATTGGGGATTAAACTGTGGATTTGGGGGAGATAGTAGGACTGTGATAGTTTATTGTTAATGATTTCATACAATCTTCATCAATCTATTCTTTCTAGAATTCTTCTATTTTTCCTGACTTTAACTTCAGTAAGAGTGTTAAAAGATCAGAGAAAAAATTCTAAACGAAATTCATGGAATAGAAAGTCTTCAGCAATATAAAGTAGCTATTAGAGAAGTCATGTAGGAATGACTGAAAATATGAATAATAAATAAATTTTGTACAAAAGATCTATAAAAATGGAAACTCTACAAACTCTCTAAAACTTCTATAGAATACACTTATGAACCTGAAGGACAATATGGTTCTTTTTAAATAATTACAATAAACTAAAAGGGACAGAAGACAGAAAAACCAAGAATGGAGAGATGAAATCCCCTGAAGGCAATTTACCTATCCCATCTTTTCAGTCACCCAGGGTGAGACCTTATGAAAATGATTGCACTCCAACTAAACAGTTTATCAGAGAATAAATAAGGTCATGGTCTGCTCGCTCTGCAAAGAGGAATATTATGCTAAAACACTTAATGGATATTATCTTCAAAGCTTGTCAAAGACCTATAATGGATAGTAGTTTTTGAAGGACTGATTAAAACACCGGGCTTAGTACAAAGCAACGCTGCTCCTCCATTATCATAATAATTGAGCAAGCAGTTTTGATTTGCTGACATTGAAAAACCTAGTCATAACACCCCGTTTTCCCCCAATCTAAAACATCTATTTTTAAAAGGAATTATACTTTGAATAAAAGATATTATTGAACAGTACACTAGAGTATTGGTTCCTCATTGTACATTAAGTTAAAAAGGATATAGAGCCCTTATTTGCTGTATATTGCCTTAAAACAGCTTCATTTTTCCTACTTTCATTGTTAAGAGGGAATTTTAGAATTATGTCTACAATATTTAATTTTATACTAAAGACAAAGCAAAATACTTTAACTATGAAATACACCATGTGTAGAATGAGTTTTATTGGGATCAATGAAATGGCAGAGTAGTCAAAAGCACTAGCTGCATTTCCAGAAAATACAAGTTCAATTCATAGCATCTTCATGGTGGGTAATAATCACCTGTATTTCCTGTTCCAGGGGATCTGATGGCATCTTGACTTATATATTGTGTCCTGATTCCTCCACTGTTAACATTTTGTATTATCATGATACACTGTGCTTAAAAAAAAAAAGGCAATACTAACATATGACTTTAGGTGTAAGATAATGAACCTAAGTATTTGTGCTGCTCAATCTTTTTTGTCAAATAGATTTGATTGAGAAACACCTAGTATTTTAGTAAAGCATGCTTCTGTGTGTGTCTGTGAGGGTATTAGCAGGACAGAGTAATAAGAGTGAAGGTCACCCTGGATTGGCAGCATCATCTCATAGGCTAGAGGCCCAGCAAGAAGAATGGGGCAACCAGGAGGAAGTCATTAATTAGTACATCAGCATTTTCTATTTCTTTGCTTCCTGGCAGTCATGAAGTGAGCTGCCTATGTCACGGGTTCCAGTTGGCTCAATGCCTCTGCCCCAGCACAGGACTGCATAGCAAGTCAGACTTCTGTCAACTGAAAACTCTTCATCTCGGACACCAAATCAATCTTGCCTTCTTTAAACTATTTCTCTTGCATATATTTGTTCATACACTGAGAAAGTGTTTACCAGAATCACCACAGTGTGCTTTTGTTCACTCACCCAAATAGAGAAATGTTTATTTAAAGCATTTACAGATTCTTTTGAAAATCTTTTAAAAAATCTATTTAGTATTTATATAGCCCTTTGGTGGCTTCATGTGGAAAAGACATAGCATAGATACCTACGACTCAAATCCTTTTATAAATGTAGCTTTGATCTATTTGTCAAATAGTTTTGGAAAATTGAAGGGGAAATTCAAACTTGACATCCATTCATAATAAAACAGTTTTCAGGTATACAGAATAATTGTTTTCACCTCTCATTTAAATACAACGTGGAAAAATATGTGTGGACTCTATTACATAGACAATTTTCTCTTTTAGTTTCAGTCACTTTTTGTTTAGTTGTTTTAAGTTAAATTTTAATATATTTTGGGTTGAGCTTTTTAAAAAATTTTCTCTTTTTGAATTCTTGTGATAATTTTTGTGGAAAGTTGTGAGTTCTGAGCTATGTATTGTATGCATTTCTAAGCTAAAACCTTTTTAGTTTTTAAAACATTCTTTTTAGTGTTTTACATTGCTCATGACTCTCTCCTTTGCATTCAGCCTTTGACTTAGATGGCTCCCAAGCTCCCACTCTTCCCACCTTGATCACAGTTTAATTGACCTTGGTAACTCCTGTCTATTCTAGATACCTTTTTCAGTATTTCTACATTATTTCCCTTTGTGGATGGTGAACATCACATATTTCTGTTTTTCTGCCTTAAATTTCTTCTCATTTTATTCTATTTTAGATTATAGTTATTACCTATTTAACTTAAATAAAACTAGCTAGGTACCAGACTATTTTGAGATTATATATATTTTGAGATTATCTTTAATAATCTTTGTTAAAACCCATTAATTTCTTCCTTTATCTTTACTGCTTTTCTATAACAGGTATTACATAATTCTGGTTAACAAAATATATATCTAACACATTTTAATGCAAATATTTATAGTTCTAAATTACATCCCAGTGTTGGAAAAGTAGCATTAAATATACAATGTTCATTTGCTTTATTGTGTGAGCACTTGCTGAGTCTTGATTGCTCTTTCTGATATGATATTTCCTGGATTTTGCCACAACAAATATTTGTTATTAGGGTTTTCTATTTTCAACATAGTGCTTTGAGGTTCACTACAGTTTGCATTGTACTATCTCTTTCTAAATATTGTTACATAGGACTAAGCATAAGTGACATTTTATTTCTGTCATGCTGAACCACTAGGGTAAAAGAAAAGCTATATTTTGTTTTGTATAACTTTCTCCCCCACTTAGCCCTGTCTGAATTAGACAGTCAGAAATTCTCTAGTACTATGCAATGGAAGAACTCTTGCCCCAGATGAGAAGTACACCTCCTAATTATTGTTTTACAGAAAGCACTCTGGGGAGTGTCAGCAGGTGCTTCAATGGAAGCCCCCTTCACCTATTTCTGTGTACTGGCCAAATTTCCTCAACAATGACCTATGTGGTGGAGGGGGTTGTTATCAACATCCTTAAAGTCAGACTGACAGTAGGAGCCAGAGAAAAGAATTTTGGAAGATGATAACTGAGTATAAGGATAAAAAAACAAATGGGCACAAACATTTTTTAAGTAAAAAAAAAAAATAGTTTTTCAAACTGTCTTCAGTAGAAAGACTTTTATGCATCTGAATACAAAACATCATGTATCAGAAACTAGTCTTTTTATTCTGACCTACTCTAAGGAATGTATTTGATAAAGATTAAACTTCCCTGAAGGACTTTGAAGAAATGATCCCCCACTTCTTAAGTGAAAAAAGCAAACCATCATGGTTTAGGGAAATCTGCAGGAGTAGGGGAGGCCTCCACTTCGCATAGGTTCTGAGGGCAGACCCTGAAACATCAAGGTACCACTGGAGGTACTAATAATTGAAATCATGTTAGCCTCAGGCTTTGTAGTTCTGAGAACATTAACAGTGCTTTAGATCAAGTATTTTTATGTCTCCTAAATCCAGCTTCACTTTCCTAAAATATGGAAATACATAAACAGTTACATGGCCTCCATTTGAGAATATATATATACAACATTATATATATGTATATATATATACATATATATAATGTTGTATGTGTTTGTGCACTGTGTATGTGTATGTATGTATGTATATACCTATTACAGAGTGATAGCATGATAATTTTTCATTCTCCATACAAAAATCACAGTATTTTAGGAAATATTATTTTACAGATTATTGCTTTAACCCCCACACATGGACCTGTATTCTTGTCAGGAAAGCATTGTCAAGTGAGTCAGCTATCCACCTGCCTGTATATATGGAGGCAGGGAGCATTGTTGGTTCCGAGTTTTGTTTTACAGAATTCTTATGCAATGCACAGCCGTGAAAAGCACAAGCTGCAGCATACAACATAAGGCAAGGATATGTTTTTTGTTCACTGTTTCAGAGGTGATGAGGCAAGCATTGGACAGTTCTTTGTAGAATATTGTGGTTCCCTAAATGTGGGACTTCTCTGCTGAATTGTATCCCCCCTGTTTGGCTCTTGTCTGGCCTCTTTTATAAGAGCTGATTACCACAAGAAAAACAGAAGATAGATAAATCAGAAAAAAATGCAAGATTTCTGTGCCAGCTAGCCTTGAAGAAAAAGGTCACAGCCAAGGATGAGCCTGGATAGAGACAGAGAGACAGAGAACAAGTGAGAGAGAATGAGAGTCAGAGTGAGGGAGATAGGTAGGTAGCTAAGACAACCAAGGGGATCTACATCCCCATGGTGCCTGGAGCCTCCCTGCTGGCTTTCTTCTTCCTGCCAGAGGGGATCTCCTATGTATGCCTGATATGACTGAGTCCTCATCAGCATAAACAAGCCCTGTTTTATTTCTTTTTACTAATCCTCACACTGATTTTTTACTTCTAATTAAATATGAGACTGCTGTTTAAATAGCCCCATATTTCCAAGCTGATGACAGAGGAGTTATGAAAAGGAAAGGGTAGAGTGAAATTTAGAACTTGTTTTCTATCTTTTCCTAAGTGTCCAGGCCTTTCTAGATGTTGGTATTTACCTTCTGCATCCTTCATGCCAGGGTGGTAACAGCAGACTGAATGTACAAATTCAGGGAGAAAATGTGGCTAGTAGTTACACACACACACACACACACACGTAGATACACACACAAATACATGGACACAAACACACACAAACAGAAAGAGACAGACTGACAGACACAGAGAAACAGAGACAGAGAGACATAGGAACACACATTACCTTAATCTTGAAAAAGAAAGTTGATTAAATAAAAATTTAGAAAAGACCCTCATTGATGAAAAAGCATACAATGTGAAAACAAAAAACCAAAACCATTTAAAAACCAGCAGGAGATTGTTATGTGTTTGAATAACTACGAAATGAGTTTGAAATAGAGGATACTATTAACTTTCATAGTGTATTACCTGAAAATTAAAGCTTTGAATTTCTAAATGTCTATTCTCAACTTGAATTTATTTTCATGGGACTTCTTGCTGTGAAATCTTAATATGCTTAATTACAGAGATTAGCGGCCCATGCACTATGAGGAAAATCTGTATTTGCCTTTATCTTATGGAACAGTGTTGAAAAACACACAGATTAATCCATTTGAGAGCAATAGATCTCTCTGGTTAAATCCTGCCTGCTTGTGGTGAGCCAGAATCACCTATTTATTTCCTCATTTAAATAATTCAGAATTATGTTAAAATAGTTCCTCTTTATAATGCACTACTGAGATGAATTTTAAGGGTCTTTCTCTAATGAACAAGGATCATAATGGGTTTTATACTCAATATTCACATAATAAATTAAATGACCCTCAATACACAAAGTTCATAGGGTTACATGATGCCCTAGTTAGTTCCAGGAATAAAAACCTAAAGTTATTCAATAACAGCAATGACAATGACAAAATTCAATGTTGAAATTTGTAACCTACAATTCATCTACCTCAACATTTAAAAAAATACTTGAATAAAGGACACTAGAAACTTATTTGGATGGTTAACTTGTTTGGGATCACATATAGGAAACAAATTTATGGACTTTCCAGGCTTTTCGAGAGAGGCATACCTAAGGTTAGAAGGACCAGCTATAATTCCAGACAGGAGTATCCCATGGGCTGGAGGGCTTTGAGTAGAAAGGAAACAGGGAAGCACCAGCATCCATTACTTTGGCTCCTGACTGCAGGCATTGTAGGAGCAGCTGCCTCCTACTTCTGCAGCCATGCCTTGTTCTAGCCTGGACTGTACTCTTTAAACATGGGCCACAATAAAATCTTCCTTCAATTTGCTACTATCGTGTACTTCGTCAGAGCATCGAGGAAACTATTACACTCATTCTGATTTTACTGTTCTTAACCAAAGTTGATCTATGTTTCTTCTTTACTGAGAATATTTTCTAGATTATTATTTTAAGAAGAATAATTTCACTACAATAAATTGTAATGTGGATTTTAGAAATAGGTTATTTAAAATAATGAAGTCTTTTGTTTGTCATTGTCAACTTTTTAGGAAGTATTTTGAAATACTTCTTAAAAACATACAGGTATGATATAGTGCATTTTCCAGTTTTTGAGGTAGCTTTTGATTAGTTAATTCCCCACAAATTTGAAAACTTTCTGTAAATATTTCAAGCTTAAACTTTTAAATAACTAAAAGTGTACTGACTTGCAGAGGTCAGAAAGGAGGAAGGATTCTTTGGAAGTTACAAACAGTTGTCAATCACCATGTGGATCCTGAGAATCCAACCTGAGTCCTCTACAAGAGCAGCAAGTTCTCTTAACTCCTGAGCCAATATCAATGACTACGAGGAAATTCCACAAATTCCTTTGGCCTTTTCTTTATTTTCTCTACTGTCAGAGATATTTCTTGTTACTAAAATGAATAATGAATCCAAGTTACTCCTACTCCTTATCCAGAGTGATTGAATCAGTGAACAAGTCCTTCCAACAACACATCTTGAGGGTAGTTAGCTTTCAGCTCTGAGCTAGAGTCCCTTGAGCCTCACTAGCCCTTCAGAGCTCACTTCCTGCTGTGTTGGCTCATTCATTAGTTGCTCTTTCAAGATCATTCCTTCTGTAATTCTTGATACTGCATAAAAATGAAGGGGGAAGTTGTATCTGCGGGTGGCTGTAGGGATGGCCCATTCCACATGACTGATTCTCAAGTGGGCATGAAAGACTGTCAAGAGACCTTAAGTGGAGTTTTATCCATTCCAGTTCAGGCGGGAAAGCATCTTCCACTCCATTCAGCAAGAGATTTGAACGGAAGATTATGCTAAATTTAAAGCAGTTTTCCTTCCTTCTATGCTTCCTTTGAGCTCTTTACACAGTGCTAATTTTTCTTTCAATGTGTGGCAATGATTAAAGATGTATCTCTTTTATTTTTAGCTTATTTTCTTAGAAAAGTACAAGAAAAAAATGATACTGGAATTACCATTGTAATTTTTACAAAATTTTACTTATTTTTTTTTAATATATACTTTTAGCAAATTCAGCACACACTGAGCCTGATTCTCTCAAGGAAGTTTCCTCAGGCACTGGCTTCATGGTACATTGGAATCATGTCAGTTTGAATTGACAGCCACCATTTAAACACAGTATGGGTCTATGTATCAGAGGCAGTTTTTCCAAAGAGCTCTCTTACCATCTTAACCTGAATCCATGATCCATGATCTCTACTCTGTATGGATCTCCATCTTAATTTTGTTTTACAAGGACTTGGTTAAATTGATTAGGGGAGACATTGTTGTGTGACGCCTTCTTCTTCTTCTTCTTCTTCTTCTTCTTCTTCTTCTTCTTCTTCTTCTTCTTCTTCTCCTCCTCCTCCTCCTCCTCCTCCTCCTCCTCCTCCTCCTCCTCCTTCTCTGTTTTCTTCTCCTTCTCCATCTCCTTCTTCTCCTTCTCCTTCTCCTTCTCCTTCTTTTTCTTCTTCTTCTCTTTCTCCTTCTCCTTATTCTTCAACTTAATTATCTCTCTAAAGACCCAATCTCCAAATATTCATATTCTGTTATTTAAAGAGCTTTGGATCTTCAATCTCCATCAATATAACTTGTTTGGGTCAGGGGAGGGAGTCACAATTTAGCTCTGAACAATTAAAATCCAGAAAACAGACAGTTAAAGCAGACTGCTCTCAGGTGAGTAGCATCCAGTACTTCCACTTCTGGGGCCCATTTTCCACACTAGTAGAACCATTATCTCTCTGCTTTGCATCTTCCTATTTGAAATGAAAGTCTCCCTCTCACCCTGTCTTTGAAATATAATGTGTTTCTATATGGATCATGAAAACCCAATAGCCTTTGACACTATTTCTTCCTCTTTCCCGTTATGTATGTGGTCTTTTCTCCAGCCGCATTCTTTCCCACTGTTTCTTCATTTGCTTTGTTTGATGTGTCTTGATTCTATATCATTATAAGATACCTAAGAAGTCTTCCATGAACCATTAGTCAAGCAACTAGTACTATTTCATGCTTCTTTACTCTGGGGGTGGGATATCTTCTAAGTTATGATCATTAAAAGAGTGACTAATGTGATTTGTCATCCCACTACAGTGTTGTTTTCTGGAGGCTGTACATGCCTTCTTTGCATTTCTTCTGCCCATACTAGAAAACCATAGAAACTTTAGAAATGAATCAATAGTAAGTATATGAGTATACCCAGTAGTACTTCCTGAACAGGTAACATTGGAACCCTACTCTGTAAATCTAGACAGACTATGATTTGAAATACAGCATATTGTCAAGTTTTATAGATATCAATTTCGAAAAGTTCCTTAATAGCTCTAAATTTCATTTTATTTACCTAAGATTTGACACCATATACTTCATTCAGTTTTTGTAAGGCTATAGAAGAAAAACCTACATGAATCAGCTATTATGAGGATGAAAGTCAAAATAAAAATTAATATGACTACTATGGTATTTTAAAAGTGTCATGGCCATGACTAGGCATCCAGCTAGCACCATTTGTCAGTATTCTTAGGTTTCTGAAGAACTAGTCGGTACATGGGTTGAGAAAACAGCATCCTGGTTCTATATTATCCTTCCCTGGACTAGTCCCAACTAAGAATGTCAGTGGGTCAAATATCATCAAACAGAGCTGGAAAAAAGAACCTATCAACCTGAATGTCTAGTCAAATAGTCTTGCAGTTATCTGAAAGCTCTGAGATAAACCCAAATGTGTATTCCCTTTATATATAAGATGTCACAGATTCCAACAAGTAGTTAAAAATGAGTGCTTTTAGAGTTAAGAAAGCGAATAAGCATTTTGAGAAACTTTCTAGTTACAAGAATGGCCAAAGTATTTGAGTAGTGGAAGGCTTTGAGTGTAAATCTTTTTAAAGTGAAATATATTAGTCACCCAATGTCATACCCTCCATGTGACTTCTACCTAATGCATTCACTTCCACCATGATGTCATGTATACTGTTTTGATGCAGCCATGGGAACTCTCACTGTAGGTTAAAATATTGGGCCAGCCTGATTTGGCTTTTTAAAAAATGAAGAACTAAATAAAATTAATTTCTCTGTAAAGTTTGGTACATTCATTATCCTACCACAATAGCAATAAACAGACTAAGACAAGGGAAGTATAATATTTAAGACAAAGAACTGGGCAAGCTCCTAGGGGGTAATAAATAAAAATGGACTACTTTTTTTCTGTTCCTTCCTGGGAAGGTGGAGGAACAGATTTGGGGATGGAATCACCACGCTAGGATTTCAGTGGAAAGTATCCAGAAATTTTCTTAGGCACTCAAGAACGTTGCATCAGCTGAGCAGGGCATACAAATATGATTCTTTTGTGTTTTGCTATATTTCTTTGAAATATAGCTAAGATCAAACTTTGATAATCTCTATTTTCTTTTTGTTAAATGTTTACATATTTTCATGATTCTTCAGAAATCATAAGTTTTTTTCAAAGTATGTTTGATATTATGAAATCATATTCATAGCTCAAACAATGTATTTAGCCTCTATCTTCCAATGTTGGTGCACACTCTTCAGCAATGACATAAAATTCAGTTGTTCTTTATAAAACCAAGATGCCCATTCTCTTGGTATTTTATTCATATTTTATATCTATTAGGATGGACTTGAGAAATGTTTATGGCTTAGATAATTTTAAATTTACAAACTGTTTTGGAAATACAGAGCTCTTTGGAACTGACAAAACATCTAAAATCAAACAAACAAAAGGAGATTGAGAGAATGTTGGAGGTGCTGGACAGATGGCTCAAAGATTAAGAGCTCTGACTGCTCCAGAGGAAATAGGTTTGATTCCCAGTACCCACATGACAGTTCACAGCCTTCTGTAGCTCCTATTTCAGGGTATCCGATGCCTTCCTCTGGCCTCCATGAATTCCAGGCATGCATATGTATACATTCAAACATTAAAAAATATACTTAATTGATAAGAGCTAGATAATACAGAACTAACTGAATTATATTTTCCCTCCCAGAATCAGTGTGTTTCAATGCGCATCTTTTAGAAAGCAGAACAGATCAAAGCTCCAGGATATCAAATCAACCAACAGAGCCTTTGTGGCCTAGGACAGCACTGACCATTGTACTCTGAACTAAGACAATAGCTGGCACACAGGCAATAGATACTGTGTCCAGGACCTTCCTGTCCCTTGGCAGAATCTCCAAAGCTTCATCGGCTTTTTGCTTTGATTTCAGGATCTGGCCTCAAGTTTCTCTTCTCATAAAGATGTTATTTAACTTTAATTTTAATGCAAATTTTATGGAAATCTGTCTTTAGCTTACTCCCTGATGCAAATTTAATTTGGCCACTAATGCAAATACAGTTTACTAAGGGTAGAGACTTGTCACTTCTTGCTATGTTCCCTTAAGCTAGACATCTCCAGACTTTGCATTCCAACAATAAAATTCCAGGGACTGAAGATACTAGCTTATGAACTCCTGAAGTCCTGTCACCTCTCAGTTTGAAAATCGCAGGATGTTCAAACTGAATCATTTTGTATCCTATTTCCATTTTTCCCTCAGTTAATACATTGTACCTGATACCGTGTCCCAGTATCTGGTGCTGTTATAAAACAGTAATCATATGCAGTTTGAGGGAGAAAAGAGTTGCTTTGGTTAATACTTCCCAGTCAGAGTTCATTACTGAAGAATGTCAGGATAGAAACCTGGAGGCAGTGACTAACTATGAGATTATGGAGGGATGCTGCATACTGGTTTGCTTCTCACTCCTAGTTTAGTTTACTTTTTGATAGAGTCAAAGATCACCCACTCTGCAGGGTCCTCCCACATCAATCATCAGTGAAGAAAATACCCCGATGGACACGCAATCATGTTAATCAGTTGGAGGCATTTCCTCAGTTTGGGTTCCCTTCTAGGATACAGTCTGACAAAAACTGAACTGCAAGCTATGTCTTTAAGTCTTTAGGATAAGGCTCCTCCTTGTGAATCTTGATATTTGAATGGAATCCTTTGGATACTATAGTGTCAACACTAGAAAAATGAGAATATTTAACTCCTCAGTATGACACATTCATTTTTCTGAGTTCTGAGATCTGTACAGTTAACATTGTTCATATCTTTCACAGAACACTTTATGTCAGGGTAACATTACAGTGAGTTTAATCTGGCTAACAGCAACACAGTTTAATGCTTCATAAACCCTCCAGTTCCCAGCCAACTGAGTGCTGCAAGCTACCCAACAAGGTGATGGGTACCTCATTGCTTATGGTGATTTATGCAAGATGATTATAATTAGTTTTTTTCTCTTTAGGAATTATCATGACTAGAATATCTATCTGTATCTTCAGCCCTCAAGCCAATGCCATTCACTGTGTTAGAATAACATGTCTCTTCAGTGCTGGGGAAACTATGCAAATCATGAGTGCTAATGACCTAAGGGACAACACTGAAAACCTCCTATACTCACAGCCAGAGAAACTGTGCCACATGGTTCTAATTCAACAATAAGACTGAAAACATGAAGGACATTTCAGCTTTTTGTTTGTGAGCATATCAAGCCAGCAAGTTCACTAGTGTTTTGTCAGTTGATGTTTGTAGAGGTATGCAAACAGCTAGAAGTATATTCCTACTGTGCTATGTTTATAATTTAACTGTAAATATTATTTAAGGGTAAAAATAAATTACAAATAATTAATATTAATGGACAAGTTTCATGCCACTTATTTTGTAGGCTGTTCTTATGATCATTGCTATAGGCTTAATATGTAATTTCAGTGATTTTCCATGTACCAGCAAGACAGTATTTAGGATTATCATGTCTGTTGCTTTGGACATGAAATATGGAAGGAAATAAATAAATACTATAGTTTTCTTTTTTAAAATTTTTATTGGTATTACTTGAGAGGGAAAAATCACTTTTAGCCTCTGTAGGAAATGACATATTTAATGTCATATTAAAGTGAAAGGAGACTATGGGTTGAGTGAATTACAAGTTGTCAAATGTGCTTTGTTCTTTCCTCAAGTACAAGTACAGGTAGTAGGCCACAAATTAGGTCACTTGGGGAAGTCAGGAGAAGTAATTCATCAGTGGAGTTATTTGGAGTCCTGTTATACTGGGGAGTGCAAAACAAAGCTGTATGTGTATCTACGAATTTATATCTATGATGCAATCTCCTAATTTTTTAAAAAAGGTATTTTGCATCATCACAATATTCAACAAATCTCCCAAATCATTCTTTATTTTATTTCTCTATCTTACATCACTAACATAAAAATTCTCTTTACTCTCATGAGAAATACCCTTGAGCATATTGCAATTGTGTGTGTGTAAATACCAAGGCAACTTATTTAAACGTGGGCTTTATGAATGTCTCCCCTTACAAATGTCTTTCTATCTTGAACTAACTCCTCCACTACTGTCTATATAGAGGGATAATATAAACAACACAACAACAGCATCAGCAACAACCCAAAGCCTTCCACTCTGCCTTAGCCATATGTCATTTGACATTTCACTCTTACAGAAGCCCAATCTGGTCCATTTGCTCAAGCATGAGAGGATATTTAATCCATCATTTTTATTGGCATCTGGGACCAGTCAGTTTCCTAGTGTTTCCTCTTCGGTCAATAAGCTGTTCTTCCTACTGCCTACCACAAAACTTGATACAAGTATGTATGTGAAGCACTTTGTAAACTGTCTTAACATATTCTTTTGCCAGGATGAAGGCTTCACAGCCCACTGCTATTCCCTGGGTTGTTCTCATATTGACTCTACTACATCTTTCACTCACCTCACCTGTTCAGCTAACACAGCTCTATAAACATGGAAGTCCGTGACTTCTGGGGTCTGTTTCTGAGGTCAACTTCCTTTATATTCTTATTATTTTCTTGGAACATTTTATTTAACTCAAATGGACTGACACTGACCATTTCCTGAGCAAGTAAAGGCTCTCTTCTGCTTCCTTCAGTTCTGCCATAACCCCAGGCCAGCAGGACCTCTGTCTCATCATGACTCTGCTTGCTTCAAATCATATGTCTCCTTCTACAGTATCTTCAAAGAACTTTGCATACACCCTGGGAGTCAGACCACACCTCAATTTCTCCTTTAGGAAAGGGAAGGGAAGGGAAGGGAAGGGAAGGGAAGGGAAGGGAAGGGAAGGGAAGGGAAGGGAAGGGAAGGGAAGGGAAGGGAAGGCAAGGGAAGGCAAGGGAAGGCAAGGGAAGGCAAGGGAAGGCAAGGGAAGGCAAGGGAAGGCAAGGGAAGGCAAGGGAAGGGAAAGAAGGAAGGAAGGAAGGAAGGAAGGAAGGAAGGAAGGAAGGAAGGAAGGAAAACAGACATCAACCATGAGAGAACTTCACATTGTTGAAATCTGTAAGCTGTAGGTATCCACTCTTAATTCCTCCCACTCAAGTTTTATATGTTCTGTGCTCTGTGGATTCTTAGAATCCTGTTTTTCCTGTAAATCTTACCTCATGACAGAGCTAATACAAGGTTCTCAATTAACACACTGAGGACTCAGGTTTTTCCCTTCATTCAGACCTTTGGCAGCACATGCCGAGATGGTACTCAGTCTGATGAAATGCAACAATCCTGTCTGTATCATTTCTACTTCTGCTCCAGAAAGTCTTGACAGTTTCAAAGGGTGGGGCAATTTCATGAGTGAAGTGATCCCTTGAGAAATGCTTGCCAGTCTTAGCTGTATCTATTTTTTGTCAACAATCCTTTTACATCTCCACGTAGTCCTTTTTCATAACGTGCACACAAAAGCCAAGATTTATTATCAAAGATCAAGTTATTACCCATTGGTATGAATTTGAGGGGATAATGAAGGTTTTCCTAAAGTACATGATTTCATTTTCAATCACATTTTCAACATAAGAAGAGTAGGGAAGAGGATTCTCATGTTCTTTTTAGAAAGTGTTTGATGATTAGCAACAGCTGTTTCCTTCTTCAAATATTACTAGCACCCCAACACAAGCATTGTCTCCATTTGTATGAATGTGGGAACAGTATAATAAGGGTGGCTGTGTAACTGTCCATAGTCCCTGTTCATAGGTCCCACTGGCAGACTCCTTCTTAAAACCAGCCGCGCTGGCGCCACCTGCTGACTTTGTCATTACTAATCTCAAGACAGACATTCTACTTCCTAGCAAGGTAGTAGTTCTTTTCCCCAGAAGGAGAAAGCAATTGTACATTGTCAGCCTTTGATATCACAGAACAGGCTGATTGATCCGACAAGAGTCCATGTTAGAGGTCTGAAAAAGCATGAGCCTTGTTTAATAGGTCAAAATTAGTTTTAACGGCATCATGAAAAAACATCTCAAGGGTACATTTACAAAGGGTAAATTTACAAAGTCAAATCCTAAACTACTCCTTTCATTCATGGGGGATACCATGCCCATTTGCCGAACCAAGCTTAGTGAGAGAGAACTCAGACTAAACCAGTGTAGCTCCACCAAAGGAAAAGAGCAGAGAGACTGTGACCACAGCACATGGCTCTGGGCTCTGCCGCTGCCTTGTAAGCTTGCCAAGGGTCTAGGATTTGGGACAGGTCTTAAGAATAGGAATAAATCCGTCTAGGTTTCTGTGTCTTCCGCACAACTCTGACTTGCTTCTACCTCGAGTGTGAGGATGTTATTATCTAGATGCTGTCCCCAGATCTTCCCTTTAATTCTCTACCAGGTCTGTGGAGGCCTGAGGCAGTGATAAATGACTCTTACCGGTTCTCCACGTTAGGAGGCCGGCATCTCCCGGTAAGAGGCTTCTTCTTCTCAAGAGCAAGAAAATTAGTTTTTACACAGATGGATGGAGATACGAGGGAGCCAATAGAAAGTGAGGGAATGCAACTGTGTTATGTTAAAAACTCATGTTGTGTTCAACTCTATGGCTTGAAAGGGTCTGAGAAATGATCACATTCTATTTCTGTAAATCTTCTCTGAAAGATAGCACCATTTATCCTCTGAAAATGTGCCTCATGCCAATAAATGGATATGCTTGGTTTCTGGTTTCTTCATTAGTTAGTGGGTCTACTCTTCACTCTACACTTATAGCAACAACCCGCATACCTTTCTACCATTAGTTTTATTCAGATGTTCTATAATTCCTGCACTTATAGTTTATCACTCCATTCAGACCCAGCGGCGTATTTTGTCTGACAGTGGTTCTCAGCCTTTCTAATGCCATGACCCTTTAAGACAGTCCCTCAGGTTGTGGTGACCCCCTCAACCACAAAATTATTTGCTTGCTACTTCACAGCTGTAATTTTGCTACCGTTATAAATCATCGTGTAAATATTTGATACACAGGATATCTGCATGTTGAAAGGGGTCACGGCCCACAGATTGAGAACTGCTCTAACTCAGCCATTGGCAGTTCCAACCTACCTGGGGTCCTGTTGTGGTTTTCCTGGGCTCCCCATGCGGTATGGTTTGTTCTGACTTCCTCCTCCCCAAGTCTCCCTTCACGACTCCAGCACCAGGAAAACATTAGAAGCAATCTCCCGTCCTTAGCCTTAGAGCATCACATTTAAAAGCATGGTTTCCACCTGGGCATTTGAGAGCAAGCCCAGGCCTCACTCCCACTGCAGCAGCAGTTTTGAGAACTGGCTACAATCTGCCGGTTTCAGAAACCTGCCAGGTGATTATGATAAAAACCTAAAGTTGTAGACCCATCAGCCAATTTCCAAAAACTTAAGAGAGCATGCCTTCCATACGCAAATCAAAGGAACCTGCAGGTTCACATCTGTGTTCTCTCTGCATTCCCTTGCTATTCCTGCTAAACACCATGTGATCCCCACAATTACTGGAATCTCATCCTCTCTGTCTTCTCTAGGACATTTTCTCCTGAATGCTGCATCTTTTCATTCTCCACTCATCTTTACGTTCTCAGTCTTATATCCATGGTGTCCATATATCTAGATTTTCACCCTCTCACATGTGTTCTATAAAGAGCTCTCTGAAAAAATTCCTACTTGATTTAGACAAGTGTTTTGTAATGTGCCCTTCCTCTATAACAATAGCTTAGGATAGGGTTCAACTATTCTGATTAAAGGAAGTGGCTTTAGGTCTCCAGATTAGTGTCCAGTTCATGAGCCATGCAACCCCTCTCTGTGATGGTTGGCCTTCTATATCTCAGTGTCCTCACTGTTAAAATGGGAGGAATAACAGCTACTTCAAAAGTTACTTATAAAGTTACCATAAATAATTTGTTGAGAGCATAGAACTAAAAAAGAACTACACATCTAAGGCCATTTTGGTATGTAATATCTGATGCTCCCATAGACTCTAGCAAGTAGGCCCTAACTGTGCTAATGAAAGAGGTTCAAGTATACGACTCAGAATGAAAATATCAGCCGCTGCTGCCTGGCTACTCTTCTTACGTTCCTCACCTTCACTGGTTACCTATGCTTTGATGACCTCCTCCTTTCAACACACAATTACAATATAGTCACACCAGAGAAAATGTATTGCTTCATTTTAGCGTAGGTTGCATGTACATTACAGATGTTCTAGTTCCCAGAGACACATTTCTCCTGTTATTTCTGTGGTAAAATGCAGGATGGAGGATGAAGACTTTATGAAGGTAGAGGGAATCCCTGAGACCTTGCTTTTGTGTTCATGTTCATTAATGCAGATCCAGATTACTCTCTGAATATACTCAGTCTCATAATTCCTAATGCTTCATAAAACATCTTTGTTCATTGCTTCCAATAGTTCACATTCCTGCCATGAACTTTTAGATGAAATGCTATCTGAGCTAATTATGACTGTCAGATATTTACTTTCTGTTTGGCTTTTTGTGAGAACAAACCACTAGTTATAACTGCCTCTATTTCTGGGTAAATACCACAATCAAGACACAATGAGTGACATCCACAAACTAGGCAGAGGGTTCCTTTCCTTTCTACAAGCCAGGGAACAATCACGCAGAAACGACAGGTTTATCCCTGACTTTACGGCTCAACACAAAGGCTAATAAAATGAGAGGGCAGGGGAAGTCCTTATCTTGCTATTCAACATGTCATATTATAACACCTTACTGAATTTGTTTGGAAAACTCCTTATGTAACAAACTGGCTGAACATGTCAATGGAAAGCTCTGGCGCAGAAGATTCTGGAAATCAGGTCCAGCCAGATCATTTGCAACATGAAGGAGTTGGAGAAAGGAGCATAAAGTTCCCTTCCAAGCCAAAGATTGGCTGCATAATGTAACTTTTTAATTATAACTCTTAATTAAGTGTTACTACCCTATGAGCTGCAGTAGATACTGCAGATTTATGATGAATTTTGTTGTTTAGCTCTCAGCCACTGCCTGTTTCAAGAATGCTATGAATGATTTGAATTAGATTATCTATTCTAGAGTTTGACTTACATTAAAAAAATAGACTTTAGGGATAGTTTTAATTTGGATAAAAAGTATTTGTTTGTATTTGCATTTTATCCACTACTATGCAAACATGTTATTCCAGATCTGTCCTTCTGGGCAAATAAGGCTACACTGGGGAAGGTTTCCCTGGGAGACAGGAACTACTTCCTGTGTATTTACCTCAGATAAGGCAATAAACGTCACAGACCAAATAAGTGTTACAGTCAAGTTAAGGATGGAGAACCAGTGAGTTTTCTGTGGTAGGATGAGTAACTCAAAAGTGATCAAATCACTGAAAAGCCCCATGGCTCAGGAAGCTTCCTGTACAACTTGCAGGCAGCTTCATTGAAGAGTGTCTTCTCATTCAGCAACTTCCACTGCTTATATAATGTAGGGAGGCAATGGTGTCATGTGAGGACTTGTGACCTTCTAAGCTTCCTGAGCCTCATAAGACCTTATGTCTTAGAAGAATTCTAGCAAGCCAGATGGTACTTGAAATACTAGCACTCAGGAGGCAGAGGCATGTGGATCTCTTTGAGTTTGAGGCCAGCCTGTTCTACAGCTAGAGACCCAGGTCACCCAAGGTTGTTAAACAGAAAATCCTTGTTTCAAAAAAAAAAATAAGTAAACAACAAACAAAGGAAAACAAAACACCAAACAAATGAACAAAAACTAAAAAGCATTCCATTTTGTTTCAGTTAGATACTTAACTCAGAATTAAGTCTGACTGTGTAACAGCCTAACACAGAGACATGCAACTTCCAGGAAAGTTCATTCACAAACCAAATTAAAACAAATGAGTTACCATTTTGAAGACTGTTACCATATTTAAGTTTGAATGTTCCTGACAAAAATGTTCAACATATTTAGAAACCCAGTAACATTTCTAACAAAAAGTATAGATATGATTAAATAAATCATGTTCTTTTTTTTATAAGCTTAAAACATGCAGCTTTCATATACACCAAAGTTGTCTACTTATGTAATATGGAAAATATTGTCTTAGATTTGAGCAAACGTAGATTGAGTGCAAATCAGATAATAAATAATGAAATACAGGGACACAATTATAACCCAGAAAAGCAAAGTTCAGCTTTAGATATCATGATAATACAAGGATTTCATCAAAACACACTAGAAAATTATGTACTTTAGTTTGTGTGTGGCTTTTTATTTTCTTCTCAGTGATGGATATTAAGCCCAGGACCTTAACAACAGCAAGACAAGTGTTCAACCACTCCATTATAGCCATTCCTCTTAAATTTCAATCTGAGAAAGTTAGTAATGTTGTCTATAGATAAAAATGCAATCTTCTAAAGAATACTATTAATTAAAAATTAAAAAGTAAAATATTTGTTAAGTATATGGCTAACAATTTTACAGGCATTCTTTTACATTTGAAAATAACTCATCCTCATGATTATCCTCTATTTCTTGATAGTGTAATTTTAAAATACTATAAATTGACAAAGGAGCTTTAAAATGTATTTACAAAAATGAGAAGACAATGCTGGTTATTTTCTCTTACTAATGAGTGAGCTATACTATTATACTAAGCAAAGTTGGTTTATTATCCTTCTTTATTCTCCTGGTTAATGTGATAACTACTGGTGGATGTGCATGGCTTCATTGATGAAGCCCAAATTATAATTGATTCTCCACTTTACATTTTCTCTTACAAAGGTGCCTCGTAGCATAATATTTTGAAAAAAATAGAAATACGAATGCATTCTAGAACTTATGATGACACAAGTACTGAATAGAGAATTTTTAAAAAAAATTCTTAATGAAATAAGCTGTCCTTTGTAAATGCTGTGGATTCCATCTGCTTTATAAATGACTCAGATTTCAATTGAATTATTATTCAGTGTTGGAAAGTACCTCAGTGTTCTGTTTCATAGGCTTACAACTATTTCCATATCCTATAATATTTAGTACTTAAAAGATATAAAGAGTTATATGCACCAATCTTGATTCAGATTTTGAGGAATTTTTTCTTAAAAAAGTTAAAGATGCGAGTAAATGTTTTCTTGTAAACGAGTATAAGGGTTGTAATGTTTAAAATGTCTGTTGAGACCTACTTCTCTCAAGAATGCATGCCTCTAGGAATGATGCTCTCTGGACATTGTCAATACTCTGAATATAAATAAACCCAAACCAAACCAGTGGAAGGTTATTCTTAGTATCCCTTTGTGCCTTTCAGGTGTCCGCCAACATTAGTAAGACTGCCCTCACCTTGGCCAGATAAGTTTCTTTTTCCAGTAAATGATGTCAATAAATGCAGAGAGTTTTGACTCATTCAAGTGCTGAGAATAAGGACAGTTGAGTGCTCAGTTTTCCAGGAGGCATCCGTGTCACCCTCCCTAAGGCTTGGGACCATCCACAAAGAGAGGGAAGGAAGAAAGAATGTAAGAGCAGAGCTGTGAAATGCTATCTCCTGGGCAGGACATGACAGTTACACTCATGAGCTCATAGATGCTATGATGACAAGCATTGAGACTGGCACCTTCAACACTCAGTAATGGCTAGGGCAGGAGCTTCTGGGACCTAGGTCCTCTCTGAGAGGTGTTTACAGTTGATAGGACTGAAGGGAAGTGGTAAAGGCAAGCTGTTCTAGTTCCAATGGATAGCTCTATACCCATGCCACATCAGGGAAGTGGGATGTTTGTTGGATGAGATGGGGATAAGTGAGGGTACGAGTGAGAGGTACTGCAGTATAGTAAATCAAGCTTACATCCTGCTATATGTAGTAGCAGAATGATACACACCTGTATTGGTTGATAATGGTTATCAAAGATCTGAAGTCAACAAAGAGGCACTCTGATGGGAAGGTTTGTATGTGTATTTCATGGAAGTACCAACTGAGCAGGAAAACCTTTCTTCTAGAGTAGGTGGCACCTTTTGCTGGTAGCACAGATATAAAGAGTTCTGAGAGAAAGGATGGCTGGTGGCACAGACATAAGAAGGTCTGAGGGGAACTGTTGCTTTTCACTTGCTCTGGTCAACCCTTGCTGACAAGTTTGTCTATATCTTTGCTGACGTCCTTCACTAACATTCCCTCAAGCCTCTTCAGAATTTCTAGGTAGACTAAGGACTTCAGCTTTTCAGGAATCCCCCTGTGACACATCACCATATGTGGACTGTGGGTGCATTCAGCCTACATAGATGTAGCAGCCTCCTGGAGGTCTTCATGTTCTCCAGTGTGTAGACAACAATTGTTGGACTACTCAGCTTGAAATGTGTCAGCCAATGAACAAATCAATCTCTCCTTCTCCAAGTGTGTGTGCGTGTGTGTGTGTGTGTGTGTGTGTGTGCGTGCACGCATGCTTATGTTCTGTTTCTCTTGAAACTGAGAAAATTAATTTTATCACTATTCAAAAAAGTAAGATGTACAATCAACCCAGTGTCTATCAATGAATGAATATACTAATCAAAACATGTACATGCATGTATAAATATACACACATTATTCCACAACCTAAAACTACAAATGAAGGGCGTCTTGCCATTTGAGCATTAAAGATAAACCCAGAGGACCATACGTTGAGGGAAGGAGTCAGATAAGCATATGAACCCTACAGGAAGACACTTATACCTATAATGGAAAACAGCAGTATACTTCATGTCTTTAAATACGTTGATAACTTTACAAAATGCTATTATTTATACCTTTACATTGACCTTCACAATTCCACAGCAACATCATGTGGGACAGATTTAACTGCATGGAAAGTGCAACCTCAAGCAGGACAAAAACTTTTCACATTTACGCAACAATCTGAGAATAGTACTGATCAATAAGCCTGAAATAGCAGGATATGATTCTAAAGTTACTATGGAAACACACTTAGCAGAAAACCTATAAAAAGTGTATTTATGTTATACTAATATGTTTTTTTTTAATTAATAGATGTTTAAAAATCCCACTGGGCAATAGACATGATTAAGTAATGTATTTCTATTAGAAATTAAAATGTTAATTTACATAACACTCCCTGAGTGCCCAATATCTTGTAATTGTTTAAAAAACACAATATACTATTTCTAATGAATTAAAATTTAATTCAATATTTTATATTTATAAATTTAACAATAATTGGTTGACAAAACTTCAAAGTAAATACAAGGAAACCTATAAATAATCTGTGTTGGAGAGATTGGTTGAATCCTCTTTGCCAAAAATGTTAACAGTTATTGTTGGGAGAAATATTCGCAGTGCTTGTTCTTGAAAGCAGACGGGAGGGGAAGGGAAGAGGAAAGAATAGACTACGACCTCAGAGGATTTTCTCCTGTCTACTAACAAAATTGAATATGCACTAAATTATAGCTGTGATGTACTCTAAAGTATATTCAAATAGCAAAAGTAATTTCCAAGAAAATCCAATGTTCATATTGTCACATGCTTTTTGATTAGTTGGTCTGAAAGGGCTGTGATTAGCAGATGGTGACAATCTCTAGAGTCTTATATGTAGAGGAACAGAATGAGAAACCTCCTAGCTTAGTTGGGGAAAAATTAATTCGATTCTTTCATTGAAGTAGTGAGTAAGGCAATAGAGGCCACAGAATTGGTTCATATCTTTGATCCTAGTGACTCCATTTGTTTGTAGCACCCGCCTCCTGCAGACAGGTCTCTGTCTGATATCTTCCTATGATCATTTCTATTAGGTCAGCCTTTGCATGATGACTCACCAGGGAGATTGGTACCTCAAATCCTGACATCTTTTTTTTTTCCAAATTTTTGTCCTCTAAACTACCCTGCACATGTATTATAAGGTATTTTTCACAATGAGAGGGTTATGGGAAGAGCTGAGGGAGCTGAAGGAGATTGCAACCCCAGAGGAAGCACAACAGTATCAATTAATCGGACCCCTCGGAGCTCCCAGAGACTAAAGCACCAACCAAAGATATACATGGACCGGTCCATGGATCCTGCTACATATGCAGCAAAGAGACGGGAGGCCCTTGGCCCTGTGGAGGCTTGATGCACCAGAGAAGGCAGATGCTAGAGGGGTGAGGCAGGAGTGGGTGGATGGGTGGGGGAGCATCCTCTTAGAGGCAAGGGGAGGAGGATGGGGTGGAAGGGTTCATAGAGGGGAGATCAGGATGGGGGATAACATTTGAAATGGAAACAAATAAAAATGATTAATAAATAAAAAAGTGGCCCACCTACATCTTGATCTCAAGCACTCCCCTCACTCATTCTTCTGTCCTTCCAGTGTTTTTCTCCAGCAAGTGGTGTGCCATGGGATATTTTTGTTAATTTGTTAGGTTGAATCCCTACTTCACCCACTAACCAGCTCCCTCCTGTGTTTACTGCCATCCTCATAGAGCTTAGGGGTGGCATATGTAGTTTATCTATTGTTTCACAAGGCTCTGATTGGCCTGGCTCACTCTTCCACCATCTGCACTTAGAAACCAAATGCCAATTTCTTGAACTCATTTATCTTTTTTTATCCTGGTGATGCTTATTTGCAGGTGATTTTGAGTTGATGATAAGGAGTTTTCTAATTTATCCTTACTAAGTAAGATCAATTTGTCTTCCTTCCAAATTATTCTCTTATGTAATTTTCTCCCTGATGAACCCTTGTTTTTTTCCTTTTGCTGGTAGTAATCCCATTTTATATCCTTTTGATGGTTCCTAATCTTTTCACTACTTTAAGATTAGTGTTAGTTGACTTCTATTATCTCTCTAGGTTCTTCCCTTTGTGCTTTCATTCACTGGACAACACACTACCAGTTCTCCACCCATGGCAGCAGCTCTGTATTCCAGACCACTTTGTCTTCCACGTCCCCCAACTCTTCTACCTAGGTGTCTAATAGCATCCCTATATTCTGCTTCTTGGCAAGCATTCTCAGAATTTCCTGGAATGTCACTGGTCCTCCATCATCTCTCCAAGATCCAACAGCTCATGGATTATGTTTGCACAGCAGGAAGCCAAGACTGAAGTTAACCACTAACAGCATATAGTTACAAAAGAGTTCTAAATATTTTGAATATTGCCCTTGAAAATATTCATCTCTTACCATGCACAAAAAGGAGCCTCATTCTTGCTCTTCTCAAAACTTGTTTGGTTCTCCATTGGTTTTTAATTTTGTTCCTTTCCATCTCATGGATTATAGCCATGGACAAAAGTTAAACGCCAGGAAATTGTCCCCCATGCCTTCTTTCCTTATAGACTGTTCATTAGCCATTTCTCTTCAGGCGCCTTTCAAGCTCCATTTAGAATCTGTTTATTTCTTTTCTATGTTTAATAAATCTTAGACTAAATTATCATTTTGTTTTTCATATGACTGTGAAAATTGCTCTCTAAATCCCATTTCCCCAGTTCTACTCTCCCAAACTACTCCCATGGAACACTCCAAGTGCTTTGAGCTTTCTTTTCTTGGCTTCTTTATTTAAAGGGTCTCCTTATACAGTCTAGGTTGCCTACATCTCTTGTCTCAGCCTCCAGAGTGCTGGGTTGTAGGTGTGCAGCAATACATCAAACTTAGTTCATTTTTAACCTTAATAGAATTCTTTTTATACTGTTACATTGTTGAAAAGGCTTCATGCTTTCCTAATGTGGTTGAGATTGAATCCTAACTTCTACAGAATCTACATGTTAATCAGTTTATCAGCCAACTCAGCTGTCACATCCACTCAGGTTGTAAGCTTGGGCCAGGGGCTATAAGCGGATCTGTGGTTTCATTTTAGAGACTTTCTGACAGAATCTCTAGTTCAGTAGCAGAGCCCAGACTTTTCTATTTATCTTTCTGTCTTTCTGGGGTGTTCTTTTTGTTTGTGAGTTTGAGCACATCTAATAATGTCACCTCCTCTCAGTATAGTGTCAAGACCTCTAAGAGGTTTCCTCTAACCAGTCCTAAGTACCATCCCAGGATCAACTTGAGTTTTTATAGCTAGCTTTAACTTTTTTCTTGTCATAAAAAATACTTCTTTAAGAACTCTAATGTAGAAGAACTGTTTTGAAGGTAATTCTTCAGTGGCAGCTCCCTCAGGAGGAGTAACAAAGATGAGAAAATAAGGAAGACAGAAGCGCTGGGATCCGGAGATCTTGCATAAGCTGCTGGTTAATGCCAAGTGAGTTTAGTAAGACGTACAACATGTTGTATATAGTCTTAGGACAAAAATGGGGCAGAGTCAATAGAATGTCATCATATAACAAAAGGAATGAAAAGGGAACATAGGATCTTTCAACTACATTACAAACCAAGTGTTCAGTGGACTTGGAATTGATAACTATAATTCTTTAATGGGTAAAAGTTGAGGTCCCAAGTTCCAAAAGTTTCAGCTTCCCCAAGGCCCTGGACTCAGATCACTGGCCTTGCCAAGCATGTTTCCGTTTTTTGACAAGTAACTATGTTGCTTCTCCATACATTAGGACCTCAGAAAAAGCTTTGGGTCTGCCTGGCTCACAACAATGGTTCATTGTAGAACAGCTGACTGAATAATATTTTTTTGAGACACATCTCACTGTGTGGCCTAGATGACCCAGAACCCATTATGTAGACCAGGCTTGTCGCCAAACTTACAGAATCTGCTTGCTTCTCCCTCAAGAGTTCTGAAATTAAAGGAATATATCACCATGTATAGCAGAATGAGTTTATTTATTGGACTCCTAGGCATAGGAATCCAGAAAACAAAGAACATGAAACTTCTCAGAGCAATTGGAGTTATTAAGTGAGGGCGAGCCTTGGAAAGGTCAGATTGCAATCAGGGGACCACAGTTCTAGAGTGGAGGAAGTTTTTCCTTCATCTTTTAAGTTTCATACCCATAACAATTTCTTTTGTACCTGAGATTTATCTAATGCTTCATTCACAATATCTAAATATCTACCCCTGAGATATATCTTCAGGCATTAAAAAAATATAAGTAAGTTGTCTAGGTTAGCCTTGAACTTGACATTTTTTTTCAGCTACCTCCCTATATCTGGGATTACAGGCTTATACAACCATGGCTGGGAAATTTTCTAATCTTATTTTAACTTAAGAAGTTAGCATATTTAATCATTGGACTTCTACCAGCCACACTTCCTGATCTGTCACAAGTTCTCAATAGGTACTTCTCTAGTAATTAATTCCAAAGGCAAGTGATAAGAAAATGATTTTTGTATATCTGAAGTACATAGTTACTATTAACTGTAATGGTATAAATATATCTCTTTGAAAGACCTGAAAATATTATCAGATATACCTATTTCCTAGAAGATGGAGTAACTGGATCTTTGCTTCTATATATGTCTGGAGTAGGTTTTTTGGTCCTCAGCTTAAGTATGTTCAGAAGGCCTTCCTCAGACAGGCAATTATCCTATGAATGACAGACCATTTCCACAAGGTACCATCAGAAGAAGTAGGGAGATTATATTCAGAACTCATCTGGCCACAAGAAACATTTCTGCATTAGGAGGCAGAAAAAATGTCTTTGCTAATTTATACAAGCCAGAGGTCTGATATTAATATCTTCCCTTGATTCAGAGCATCACTGTGTCCTCATGATTAGTTGGTGAAAGGTCATGGGAGAAAGTTGATAGAGGTTTGCAAGGACATAGTCATACTTCGAGTAGTCTGCCAGAGAGCCTATCCTGTCTGTGCTTATGACAGTGACTCTACCCAGTTTTACCTACTGATGACTGTGATATATGATCGGTGTGCATTCAGGAATACCAAAGATCCCACTGCTCACATCCTACTTAGAATAGCTCAGGAGGTCCCTGTGAGGTACCAGGCACTTGGGTTTCTTCTTCCTCCCTCATACATCTATCCTGCCGTGCTGAGAGCTGAACTCATACCCTGTCAATGTATATTGACATATTGTGTATCTGTCTCTTTGCCTCTTATCTCTTGTTTTTCATACATTTTCCAACTCTTGGTGGATGAACTGAGAGGGATACAGTAGGTAGAAAGGGAAACTGACCAATATACGTACAAAATATGCAAGCTAAGATATGCACAAATGGTTTAAAACAAAAACTGAGTAGTGATATCCAAAAAGGATTTCCCTCTTCATTATTGAACCATTATTTAAGACAGAGTACAAAGACTACTGATGAAGCAATTCAGGGAGTAGTAAGATGTTTCCGATGTTGAAAATAACAACAACAAAAATAATTTGAAGGATTTATGTGAGATGAAGGGAAAAATGAGTAGAAGCCTTATATAATTCAATTAGATGAGACTGATTAAGCTGAACAAACAAACAAACAAAAAACAAAACAACAACAAAATCCTAGTTGTTTTGAGAAGGTTTAATCCTGATTGCTTTAGGAAAGATGCTAGGATTAATATTTAACTTCTCTGAAAGTGATTTATGTACTACAACATTTAATTGTCCATCTTTCATAGTGCTGGCCAGCAAAAGGACTTCCAAGTTCAGGCTGGAATGGCACAGCTCTTTGGCTTCCTTCTTTGGTACATTTTACTTCATTAAGATCTCTGAGGTCTTGGCTTATGAGGACTTGGCCATGTTGTTAATGTTAATGTCAGCATTTGAAGATAGCCATGACTGTTTTCATCATTGATGTTCTCTGATATCTCTGTAAAATTTGCTTTTATTTAGGTCTTAATTTTATGAAGGAGTAATCCAAAGGACTATAATGCATATAGTGTTTGTTCCCTATATTTCTATCACAAAGAAAAATAAATTATCACTTTTCTTGATGTGTTGTCATTTACTACACATCACAGAAATTATAGAAATATTCCTGTCAGTATTTTTTCTTCTGATGGAATAAACCATATAGGAATACTTTCTTTTACTAAAATAGCCTATAGGCTTAAGCTCTGTAATACACTGTAGAATCAGTTTTTATAACTGTTAGAGAGAGAGAGAGAGAGAGAGAGAGAGAGAGAGACAGAGAGAGACAGAGAGACAGAGAGAGAGACAGAGAGAGAGACAGAGAGAGAGACAGAGTGACAGAGTGACAGAGATGTGACTTTTTGAAAAGGTTGGCAAGTAAGTAACTGTATCAAGTATTTAAAGAAAACAAACTTTAAACAAAAAAGTAATATAAATAACTCAGATAATGCTATCAACATGAATAAGGAGGTATGCATATTAGATGAGATTCTCCTCGTGGTGCTTGGACACTTTGAGGAAGATGGATCAGACATAGCAGGACTGAGAAATGCCCCAGTCTTCACCAAAATCCCTTCTCCCTGCTGTGAACATTCACAAATGATAGGGTATTGCATATGATACTATGCTATTTTTTGTCTAAGAACATGTCTTCCACATGAATATTCCATCCCATTTGTGATGGTACGAAGTGAGAAATTGCAACTGCTGGCTTTCGAGTCATCAGCCTCCTTGGCTTCCTTTTGCAGTGAGCAAGGGCTGGTTCATATCACTTTGCAATCCCTCACTTGTTATGGTCACTCTCACAGCCTTTCCTCCTGTGTTTTCTTTCAAGAATTTTAAGGATTGCTCTATTTTCAGGTAGAGAAATTCCTTTATCTCAACAAATCAGCCCATGTTAGATAAATAATCACCAACTCTTACGGTTGGATCTGGCCACAATGAGTTAGAATGTGAGAGTTTACTAAGATATTCATTATAATATTACTTCATATTATACTTAAAGAAGCCAACTTTGGCTATATTAGAGGGTAACTGTAGCTTTTGCTTGGAGTTTGTACATGTAAGTCCACTCTGATATTCAGTCTCTGATCTCAGTTCCAAGATATCATACCCACATTACATTTTTGTCAGAATTTCTCAACTGGAAATGTTTGATTTCAAAATGTTTAAAAGCTACTTTTTCATAATTGCTTTAACAACGGAGTACTTACAGTATATTGAGAAAATTTGAAAAATACCCAATCCTGTTAAGAAGTAACATCAAAATAATCTGATAGGTGATCGCATGCTAATGCATCTACTGTTGGAGGACATGAATGACTTTCCTATGCAATACAACTATTAACAAGTATTTCAAGTGAAACGAAAATGAACAATTCACCACTCTCTAGTTATCATTCAGTCCATCACTTCAATATTGCCCTATAGAGATGTCTTTCCTTCCTTTGACATTTTCACAGTTAAATATTGCCCATTTGGAGTAAATTTGATTTTGGTAACCTTTATGTAGCAGAGGAGCACAGGATGCTCTAAATGTCAGGGAAAGAATAAACCTTTGCCTCTTTACCCAGACATCACACAAATAAGGCTGATATTGATATATATTTGATAGTCATCGGGAAAAATCCACTTGTCTAAGAGTCATCAACTGAAAATAGCCATCATTAGGAAAGGTAATAAAAGTAAAAATTAAAATGAACAGTCTTAGTCAGTTTCAGACCCAGAGAGGACAGAGACATCATGTTAATCACCTCTGACTTCCTGACGTGTTTAGCATATTTTGAAAATTCTGGACACTTAATAAATGCATACTGAATAGATGACATTTTGAGATATTTGATTGCAGAAATTCCCATTTTTCCCTGGAAACATATTTCAATGTCAAGTTTATAATCATAGTTTATAGCTAATGTGTAAGAAATGGGAAAACAGAAAAAATGATGCTGGGCTTGGTTTCCTGTGTCCTTTTAATTAGAAAGTGAGTGATTAGCCGACATGGCTATTGTTGATTATACAAGATGGATTTAGCTTTTGAGTTTTGTAAGATAATCTTCAATAGATATACCTATACCTTATATGTTTTAGAGAAGACAGATGTTAAATGATGGAAATGTTCATGATACAGAACAAATAATATGATTTAAACAGCAAAAAACACACACACACACACACAAAGAGTGAAATCTATCAGCCTGGGACAAAGAAACTTATTTCTATACCATTAAGTTAAATGATGGATTCATGTATAGGTGGTGGATCTCTATATTTTTTTTGTAATTGCTGTAGTTCAAAGTAAATGATGCACATGCTTTGATTTGATTGTTTCTGTATATATGTGTTTGCACACGTGTAAGAAGGTATATGAGATGTTTAATTGATCTTATATTTATGGCAGGGTCTTCCATTTAATCTGAAACTCACTAACTGCCAACAAGCCCCAGGGGCCTCCTGTCTGAACCTTCCCAACACTGTGGTTTGCAAAATGCCTCAATTTTTAAAATGATTCAGGGGCTTTGAACTCAGGTCTTTGTGTTTGCATGGCCTGCTCTTTATCAACATTTCCCCAGTCACTTGAGTATTTTTCCAGCAGTGTGCTTATTCTTTTTATTATATTTCTTTTACTCCTTGAGTTAGAAGTGGTGCTCACCTTGTGGTTCATGACCTCTTTTGGGATAAATTACCTTTTTGCAGGGGTCAGATACCAGGTATCTTGCATATCAGGCTATTTACATTACAATTAATTACATTAGCAAAATTACAGTTATGAAGTATCAGTTAAATAATTTTATGGTCGGAGTAACTGTAGGACTGTGAAAGGACAGCATGGTTTCTGGTCGAGCACTGGCTAGAGATGGACAGAGACCCAGTAGGTTGGAGACCTCACAGGTTTCCCTGCAAGGCCCGTGGTGGGGAAATGTGAAGCACTTCAACTACAGAGCTGCTGTCTAACCTCCCACCAAAGACCTCTCTAATTCATGCATTTTGCCATGTTCCCAGACTCCAGGCTCCTGACATTAGGCCAAAGACCTCCATTGATTAATGCCTTTCAGGCACACAGGACACATTCTACAGCCCCTCCCAAGGAGAAGTTTGTGGCCATTGGTCATGTAGCACAGGTAGAAGGCATGACTACAGGCTGCAGAGCCTCAAGAGCTCTCCATATTCATGAGATACCTAAAGGCCAGAAGGTGTAGCCAATTAAGCATTCCTCCCCAGACCTTCCCCCTCCTCTTCCTCCTTCTCTTCCTCCTCTTCCTCCTCCTCCTCCTCTTCCTCCTTCTCTTCCTCCTCTTCCTCCTCTTCCTCCTCCTCCTCCTCCCAAAAGGTATTTAACCTCAGGCCTGTCCTGAGAATACAGGGTATAGCTTCATCCATTTTCCACCATGACTATAAATGTTTTAAGACCATGAACTACTTCTCTTCTTTGGGGCCCGTGGTGGGGAACTGTGAAGAAGGACTTCAACTACAGAGCTGCTGTCTAACCTCCCACCAAAGACCTCTCTAAGTTCGAGCCACAGAGGCTGCCAACTCAAGTGGGCTAGCCGAGCCAGCCAAGACCCAGCCAAGAGAGTCACCATGACCAAGAGTCTCACTCCCCACAGGGGTTCATCATTTCCCCCTTGCCACTTATGCTGAGGGTTGATCCAGCCTGTACACCCTATCTTGGTCCTTCCTTGGCCCATCAGAGTTTGAGACCAGTTGGTCCCCGGTTGCCTCCTGGCCTGGGAGTCCTCAAGCCAAGAGCTCCAGCCACTGCAGGATTCTCAAACTGTCTTTTCCCCACTCCTGGAGTGAAGCCCTGTGGCTACTCACAGTCTGATGTCTGCCCAGCCAGTGCTCCATGGAGTGAACTCAGTCAAATTCCTGCACTTCTGCCCCCTTGAGCCCCGGCCCCAGCCCCTTGGGGTGGCAGACCTGCAGGACCCACAACTCAACCCACCAGATCCACACTCATGCTCATGATATAGATCAACAGGTAATCACAACATGAGGAACTGTATGAAGAGATTGCAGCATGTGGAAGGTTGAGATCCACTGAACTAGGATATCAGGCAGGCAAAGCTATGGTTAAATCATAATGACTTAGCTACTATTACATCTCATAGCAAGTTCTTCTCTTTTTACTTTGTTACAGCTTCACACATTGTAGCCCTTGCTATTCTAAACTTTTTTATGTAGCCTGGGCAGACCCTAAATTCTGTGTCAGACACCCTAATGCTCAGACTCCAAGAGTGTGTCACCACAGCCATCTGAAATTTTTTAAATTTCCTAAGCCAATGTGGCTTTATTATATTTATACTAAGAAATAAAAACTAGTGTTCAGATCTATGTATACTTTTATATACAGAAGGGTCCTGTTTTATGTTTATAAGTATTCATGATCATTAAACTTTCATGAAGCTACCTGAATACATGAGGAAATTCCATTGGATTTTCATTCTTTTTCCTGTCTTGGCATGTTGACTTTACCCTCTAAAAGTACCCATTTTCCAGGGCCACTGTGATGAATCCACTACTACCTATACCACAGAGGACACATGTCCTCACCATACTCTTGCACTTCTACTTGGTGGAGTTAAACTTTATAGATAAACTTTAAAAAAGTAAATAGATTAACTTTCTGATTAATACTTCATAATATTCTTAAAAATGTAAAATGTAATAATCTTATTATCCTATTACCAGCTAGAGAAAAGGCACTCATTTCTAAAACATATCATTATGTACAAACATATACAAGTTTCATTTTTCACAGTAGTAATAGAATCTGGACCTGTGATACAATAGAAATAGAACTCAATTATAACACGTTAATAGCTTTCACATCTTCACATGAATTTTGTTCTTTTTCAGTAGAGCACAAATCTGCTGAGACACTTGAAAAATGAATTTAGATTAAGCATAACCTTTCTCATATGGGAATATGATGAAGGTCACAAATATATATCAAGGGCAGTCTAGGGGAAAAACAGGCAATTAATAACTTTTCACATGTCTGAATTAATTAATTGAGAGTTTGTATTTACCACAGCAACTAGTTTCCTTTGAAAATGTCTGACATATAGAGTTCTTAAACCAGAATTAATGACTCCTATCTATTATCTTCCATATCTGTATTTGATATTAAATGGAGACACCAACAGAAACATGGTTTAAAATGTAACATTATGCATATATGCTTTAAAGCTTGCAGTCAGTTTTTTATGTCTTATAATCCTGAAATTAATAGTACTCATAGATTTCAGAGACAACTCAACTCCATTATCCAAAGTTCATCATCTAATACTATACTACTGGTAAAGTGTGGTACTGTTTCCGAGAATCATGAAGAAAGGTCTTTAAGCTTGTTGAATATGAAAGTGTAATAGGTACAAGAGAACAACCATTCATGACCCTGACAGTTAATGATCAAGACAAAGTTTTATGAATGAAAAAAGTTGAGAAAAGGGGATGTCAGGTTTCCTCAAGTTTTGCTAGGATTGACTAGTGGACAGGAGGCAGGAAGAGGTCAGAAAAGGGAGAAATTGTAAGCGAAAAGAAGACATGTACATCCACCCTGTAGCAAAGGGGGTATTTTTATTCATTAGAGGAAGACAAATCAAGATACACTAACAAAACTACGTCTCGATTTGTATTAAAGCTGAGAAAATGGTATTACCATAGGTTCACATTCCTCCCAAATGGAGGATGATGAGAACTGGGCAGGAGATTTGAAAGACGGGCATATCTGAATACCTAGTAGGAGTCTGCAATGAGATTTAAGTCTAGACTTCCCCTTAATTGATCTCCTTGGAATAGCTAAGTCAAGCAAGTGACTGGTAGCATTCACTTATTTGGTGGCATGTTTCTCAGGTAATGAGATTTAGAAGCAGAAGGAAATTACTTTGCCATGGAAGGAAATCAAAATGGTTCCTCAAATATTAAATCTCCTTATCAAGTCTCTAGTTTAGCATGAACCTGTTAAGATAACAGAAGTTACCCTGAAGTCTGAAACAGATGAAACTAAGGTTCAGTGTAGTTCACCACGGATGGTGTCTCCTCTCTCAGAAATGCACAGTCAAAGTAATAGCAACAACAGAGAGTAGGGTTTAAAATTGTAATGGAAAAAATGAATTCCATCGCTCTTACAGCATTCAATTTTATAATATTAAAAAATAAAATGTGCCAAGGAACTACTCTTAATTTTCAATCCCAACTCTAAAATTATGTTAGCACGATATTAACTTTCATAAACAGTGCTTTTCTTTGCATTTCATTATGTCTTCTAGGTAAGATGCATTTTTATGTTATGTTAATAAGCAGTTCAAAATATACAATGCAAATCTGCTTGAAAGGTAACCATGTACTTCATGTAAGTCTCCCAAAGCCAGCCACACTACATAGCCTAACCCTTTGGGTTATCTACCACAAACAAGTCAGGGTGTGCCTGAATACAGCTGCAGGCAGTGTATCACAGATAGGAAGCAGCCTCTTTTGTAAGCACAATCCTATTAAATTAAGGCAATACTTATACCCACGTTTTAAACCATACGACATAGTCCCTCTCTTTGCCTTAATAAATTCAAATATTGAAATTAAATAACCAACTCTGTTTCAAACTTTCTTTTGATTTTTGCATATGAGCATGCAGGGATCACTTGAGAATAGCGTCTTCCACTATTTGCAGAACTGTTCAGGCATAAACACCTGTCACGTACACTTCTGCTACCAGAAAGTCAATATGTATCTCTCTAGTTGTGTGGGGATTTACAGTCTAGCAGATTTTCATGTTCCCCGTGCATTTCGCTTTATCTCAAGTTTTAGAATGCACTTTACTTTTGTAAAAATCGACCTTGTACAATTGGATGCCAGACAGTGGGAAGAGAAAAACTCAAATAACTGTTTGTGAATAGAAAATGGGATAAGGGAGGCATAGGGTTCTCATTGTGTTCTACCATGTGAGATGTCCAATTTAGAAATCCCAGAGGTTTCAGCATTTCACTGATATGTGGGTTTCCTGACTGAACTTTCTTCAACACCTAATGCCAAAGCTTTTTTTCTTCCTATATATCCACATAGCAATTGGACAGAGTACATTGTCCTCCCAAGAAAAAAGTTATACCTTTCTTTTCTTCTTTCCTTCCTTCCTTCCTTCCTTCCTTCCTCCTTTCTTTCTTTCTTTCTTTCTTTCTTTCTTTCTTTCTTTCTTTCTGTATTTTTTTTGTGAAATAATGATAGCATGATATGAAAAACTCCATGTTAGGATGAATTTAAATAAATGTATGCAAATAATAGATTACATAAAATAATAAAAAGTTCCTTTATAACCATAAGCCTAGGAGTTTAAAAAATTGATTAAATAACTGGAAAAGATAATCTCAAAACTGATTTAAGTTCCTGTATATTTTATATTCACCAGGGTAAAGATATAGCACACAGAAGATTATTACACATTTCGTCATTAAAATGGTGTTACATTAGTTTTATCTGTTTGATAGTAAGATCTCATTTTTTGTTTCCTACAGATGCACAAGAAAGCTTTGCTACTGTCATGCTGAGCCTGATCATGAGGCATATGACTAGACTAGAGGACTCTGGCTCTTCCTTCTTCTTTTTTTTTTCTTTATAACACTATCAGTTACAGAGGTAACCTCCAGCTTCCCATGGTTTTTGTGGATACAATATCCTCAGGGATACTTCTGCATCCTGAATCTAACTACTGTCTTGTCATTCCTCCTTTATTCCCTGGCTTTTGTGACAAAGATTTGCATGTGTGTTTTGGCTTAGATTGTGGCATGTTCATTGGTGTCATGAGAAGAGGAAGTGGCTGATACCAAAGGGAAACCTCGACTAGGTAACTCTAATCTCACTGAAGTGAAAGCCATGAGTGGGAAAGAATGTTCCATGCTCAGAACTACTTGCTTGGTGTGGCAGGATTATTGAGAAATATGAACATATATGCATATGATGGGGCATGCCAGGCCTCTATTTTCCTGAAGGTCTGACTTGGTATTCTCAATCATCTCAGTAGGCACAAATTAGCCAAAATTATAGAAGCTTGTGCATTGCTAAAACCAAGCAGTACTTGTAGCAATTATTGTTAATTCACAACTATACAGAATCTAAGATTATCTGGAAGGCAAGCTTCTGTCTGTGCCTCTGAGTGATTATCTTATTTGAAAGAATTGAGGTGAGAAGATACAGCTTAAAAGTGGACAAGCTTAAAAGCTTGACTTGGGTTCCCTGGACTGAACAAGGAGAGAATGAACTGAGTGAATACTTTCAATGATTTGTTTTCTGATTATGGATATCAAGGGACCAGCTTCTTTAAGATCCTGCTGCCTTGGCCTGCCTACAATGATAGACTGTACCTTGAACTTTGACCTAAAGTAAATCCTTCCTTAAAATGTTCTTGTTTATTACGGCTACAGGAAAACAAACCAAGACAGGATGCTTGTTAACTGTCATAACAACTCCCAAATTTGACCATTATCCACCTCTCATTCTTTGGTATGATAAATGGGTAGAGAAAGAAAATCAAAGTCAACAGCACATACTCTATAAAGGACTGTTTTAACAATGCATGTCAGTGTAATTGCATTTATGGAGGGCTATTTTAACATCTCAGCCTACGTAAGCCTATGCTCATGAGTAACACATGCAGGGATACTGACATGTGTTCACCTTGACAACCAAATGACTAATTGTTAACAGATTAGAAGCAACAATGTATCAGCTCAGGATGAGACGTTCTCCCTTGTTACTTTATACACTGAAATTTTATTCTTAATAAAGGTTGAAAGACAGACCACTTTTTTAAAAACTGAGTTCCACTGATAATTAAAAAATTAAATTTTAAGTAGTGAAAAATGGAATTTTATAAACACCTAGGGACATTAAAAATACAGATGGGTATTTAGTAGCCTAGCTGTAATGGGTGAAACCAAAGTGAGACATTGATAAACCTCTACTATTGAGAGATGAAATAGACATCTGTGAAGTGGAAATTTGTGGTTTCTTTAACAACTCAGTTGTGTCAAGTGATATTTTCCAAGAAGCTGTTTCTTGAAAAGCCATGTTATGTTTTGTTGAAAACAGATATTTGAGAGGTCACATGGTGTTTAGAAAGAATAGAAATAGGAACCCACAAGCAGTGAGAGGATGCTCTTGCTTTGCTATGCCATGCAAGGCTTCACTGGTTTTCTCTGGTCATCACTTTATGGAGAGAAATGCATCCAAGAACTTCTTGTGGTATTCCAACTGACTCTGACCATATCTGCTGATTTGGTAGAGCCTTGCTGTTTCTGCTGTATCAGTGTCAGTAGTGCTACCACTACTGATTCATGTTTGGTGTTTGCTACTGAATTGGACTGCAGGTATTCTGACAATGAAGACTAGAATCACCACAAGGAATTATGTCTATACAGGTCCACAGCACCCTTTTCATATTAACCTCCTTTTCCCCCTACTTCTAGTCAGTGGGCTAGAACAGAGGCATTTAAAAATCTCTACACAAAATAGGTTTTGAGAAATCTAAGCACACATGTTTTTGAGTGTATGAAATGCAGGCAAGAGTCTTTGTTAACGGTTCTTCCTATTTTGTGGAGGCAAGATATTGGTCCTGCTATGTGTTCATTAGGGTATGATCTGGATGTAACTTAAAAGTTAGTGCAGGTATCTAATGAAGTATAATAAAAGATTCTCCTTCTGTGTTCTTCTTTGCTGTGGAGCTGAAAAAAAAGTCAGTGAATGCTAGAATATAGAGAGTGTATTCAAGTCCTCTTGATGAAAAATGGCTCCCTATATCAACCTTTCATGAGTTAGGCCCACTATAGAGTGCTCCTGTGAGCAAAGTTGAAATAACCTGTGCTTCAGGAGGACAGTGATTGTCGGAAAGTGGTTGGCACTGATCCAGTGAGAGAGAGAACTCAGGGACAAGACAGACTTCTGACTTCTTTGAAACTGCTCTCCAATATTCAGGCAAATCCATGAGTACATTTTCAAATATAATAAACATCTTGCTATTATGTTCCTAGCTGTGCCTGCCAATATACCCAGCTCAATGATACACAAACATATAATTTATATGTGCATAAAATATGCACCTACTGCATACATGTGTACTTATAGAAGCCAAATGAACAATATTTCTCAGTATATAAGTCTCTCAGAATAACAAACTTACCCATTCTTAGCAAAGGACAACTGCTGTTGCTTTGGCAACAGCAAGAGAATTACATCCACTTCTATTTATCACAAATCTAAGTTAGAGTATAAAACTGTATATTAGACATTATATATCTTAAGCTAAATTCCTTTACTTTCAACGGCCAATTTTGATATCTGATATTACCAATATTTTTAGTCCTGTTATTCAAGGGGTTTGCATCACCCACCTCATGCTTCATCATTCTGTTCATCACTAAATCCTTTCATTCTAAGTCTTTCGGCTCACTCTCTTATGCATGCCCCTTACCTGTGCTTCTCTTATTTCTGCTAATGTCACCAACCATCAAAATACACATTAAGCCCCATCTTTTTTAGTAAACTTCCATTGATTTTCATAAATACTCCAAATTTATTATTTGGTTTGAAAATCTGCCATGGTTGGCTCTGTATTAATACAGTAGATTTCTTGATTCTCCATGTTACCTGAGGCTTCTGAGTATGACATCATCTATATATTTGACCATTTTGTCTTCACTAATCTAAGGACCCTTCTCTTGACTATTTTTCTATGTTTACACACTTTTAGGGGTATAGGTGAGTGTGTCTGTGTGTCTTATGTGTTATGCACAAGTGTGTACAGATCTGCGTGTATACACCTGTCTATGAATGTGTATGTGGAGGTCAGAGGTTGACTTTGGGTATATTCTTCCATTACTCTCTGCCATAATATTTGGAACAAGATTGGTCACCATACCCAAAATGCCCTCTTTTGCCTAGACTGAATAACCAGTGAGTCCTAGGAATCTCCCTGTCTCTCCTTCCCTTCCCTCTGCCACCAACTGGGTTATTAATTTATGGTGCATACTGCTATGCCTGATGTCATTACTTGTGGCACATACTCAGAAGATAATGCTTGTTTCATAAACACTATACTGACTAAACCATATCTCTGATCCTTGCTTATACAATTTGTATATTCAAAATTGCTTCCTCAAAAACAATGTGAACAATTTCTAGCTTTGAGATTTACTTGGACTTTTGAAACGTATTTATAGACTTAACCTTTTTATACTCTGTCAAATTATGAAGTGTTTTGGGGTTTTACAATTTTCAGTTTTCTTTTGGTGGGCTTATTATGTGAAAGGCCATAACTAGTGCTCAAAAACTAAGCTCAATAAACAAAAATACATTAAAGTTTAGTTAAAATAATTGAAAAATGAATCTTGACAGAGATAAAGCATTTAGAAGTTTGGTTTGTGTAATCAACAGACTGCTGCCATATTAAACCTCAAATGACCTTGTGTTCTTTGAACCAGAGATGGTGCCCATAACTTAAAACTCCCATTTTCTCCCTAAGTACATGAAAATAAACATAAATGGAATGAGTGATTTGGACACAATAATTGATAAGCATGTAATTAAAAGTCTGTATAGTGTGCATTTATTTTCATATGAATTGAAATTATCCAAGAAATCATTTTGATTTTGTGATAATATTTTAGGAAATGACTTCGATTGGCCTTCCCTTGCCTGTGATGTTGACAGATCACTTTGTCACTCATAATAGTATGACTGCTGGATAGCAAAAATGAATTTTAAACCTATCCAAGCAAATCTTGTATGTTTCCAGAGTTTTACAAATTATACTTTCTAAAGTATGGATGTAGAGCCAATACAATATCTAGATAGTTTGTGTTGCTTCTGCCTTTCAGGTTCTGTCCTGAAAATATACAGATCTAAAGGAGTACAGCCTGTGGATGGTAGCTAGACACATTCATTTCTGTTCTAAACACACACACACAGACACACAGACACACACAGACACACAGACACACACACACACACACACACACACACACACACACACACACACACACAGAGTTGGTTTTTCTTTTCTCTGTTCTCTGGTGGTAATCTACCCTTGTCAGATTTGTGAGGCATGACTGTGGTGTCGGTCAACCCCTGACTTAGGTTTCCATTAGCATGACAAAACTCCATGACCAAAATGTACTTGGGGAGAAAAGGGTTTATTTGCTTTACATTTCTAAGTAATAGTCAGTTATTCAGGAAAGACATGATAGGAACAAACTTAAGGCAGGAACATGGCGGTGTGAACTGAAGCACACCATGGAGGAATACTTGTTCTCAATGGCTTGCTTAGCCTGATTTCTTATACCACTCAAGGCCACCTTCTTGGGGTGGCATCACTCAGTGGTCTGGGTCTTTCCATATTAATCATCAATCAAAACAAATTAAAAAAAAAACATGTCTCACAGGACTGCCAACATGCTAATCTTATTGGGCTATTTTCTCCTTAGAGGTTTTTTTTCTTCCCCTATGACTAGTTTGTGTCAAGCTGACACCACACTATGCAGCACAGCCTCCAATTGATGACAATTTTATTAGATGCACAAATAGCTATGGTTTATTTGTATGCTTAGGGCAGTCAAACTGTACAAGCAAATTAACATGGGAAAATTATGTGTAGTCCAAATAGTGAAATAGAGTTATGATGGAAACTAAACAAGAGAGCCTCATTCTAGATATTTCAAAATTATAATCTGAAGAGTAGGGTTTTAAAACTTGAAAAATGAATAGAGTTGATTATATATCTAAAATTAAAAGGCATTTTGTTATAAAAGATTTCATCCAAATCAAACCCCAACTATCATGGAAAATTAAGTATACATAACATTCTAAATGACTGATTTGTCTTATTTTATCTCTTATTTCAACCATAATTTCACATGCAGATGTTTTTCCAAATTCCTATACTCATAGACAATGTTAACTCTGAGGACACATTGTGTATTGTCTTTGTGTGCATGTGCACCTTCCTGTGTGTATGTGTGTAAATCAGTGTCTCTGTGTGGGGCTGGTAAGTATGTGTGAGAGTAAGCAGGTGAAGCCAGGTGTACAAGTGTGTTTGTACACCTAAGGTATCTTCTTCAGTCTATTTCCACCCTAATTTTTTTGTCTTTTTGTATTTTCATGTGTATGTAATATTTGTATATATGTCCTCTGCAGATGTGTGCACATGCACATATATATGTGCATGTGTATGGATAGCTGAGGTTATTAGCAAGAATAACACTTAATACTTTTCCACCTTAGTCACTGATGGACAATTTCTCAACTAAACCCTGAGACTGTCCACATCTATCTAGTCTGTCTAGTCAGATCCATTCACAGTTTCCATGGCATCCTGAGGTATGAATGGTAGTCCTCGTGTTTGAATGACAAGACTTGTAATCACTGAACCATCTCCTCTGCCCTCTTCCTTATTTATTGAGACAAGGTTTTCACTGAGCTCACAGGTTTTCTTAGGCTGGCAATCAGGATAAGCCCAAGGAACCCAGTTCTTTCTCTACCCAGTTCAGAGATAACAAATATGCATTATCATGGCTGACTTTGGTGTGGGTCCAGGGAATACAAACATAGTGCCTGTCTTTGTATGCCAACCACTTTCCTGACTGAACCTTCATGCCAGTTCAATGAATTCCCATTTCTGAAATTCATATTTTGTCATGTGAGTATATCCATTGCACACTTGTAAAGGTGACCTAATAAAGTAAAATTTCAATTCTATAAATCACACACTAGCATCTCAATTTGAATTAATATGAGTACTGCTCCTGTTTTTCTATATAAGCCCTGTGCTCCAGTTAGGTAATTCTGTGCAATCTAAATACAGTTTCCTTTGTGGCATTCCCTGGCGAAGATCCCAAAATCTGACCTTTCTTTTATACATCAGATCAAATGTTACTTCCTTTGTCAGGCTTCCACTGAAATTTTTGGGAAGCAAGTTATTCTTTCCTTTATACATAAAACAACTTTTATGTATCAATTTTATGGAATTTATTACAATGCATTGTAATTTTTTGTTGAGGCCCATTTCCTCCTTTAGAGAATAAACTCTTCCTGCTTAGGGAGCCTGTTTTATGCCTCGCTATATCTTCCAAGTGCATTGTGTGCTGCAGGCTTCCAGTAGCTGCTCAGCAAGGACATAATTCAGTCTGGCATACACAGGAAGGCAGAATGATAGAGATGAAAACTCCATCACTCAGTTTCAGCTGTGAATTTTAGGCATGACCAACACTCTTGAATATCGAAGAGAAAAATCACTGGATACTAACTCCCATATTTCCCTTTGAGATGTGCTAATGCATTAAGTTAATGCATTAAGTGCAACTTTGCATCCCGTCTTATTTCTGAATAATGAATATGCTAATTTTGTTGCTCCTGGGTCAGTGGAAGGAGATGGAATTTAACTTAGGACACCTAGGACTTAACCATGTCATATGTGGAATTCATGCTACAGAATTGAACCACTGAAGGGCTCTTATCATAAACTGCATTATTAGTGCTGGGATGAACTTAATTTTCAGCTATCATTCAAAATTAGATTTATTAATCATTAAAGGTATTTCTAAGTCTGGTGCAAACTTGTTCCATTAGGCACTGATGGATTCTTATTAAATGTTTCTATCTGACTGTTTTCAGAGGATCATTGAATTTTTAATTTACTTGAAATTCTAAAATGCAGAGAGTATTTGCTTTGACATGTTTAATCACCTTTCCATTTTATGGAAAAAGATGAGAAATCATTGGGGAGCAAGAGAGTAGTCAGTATTTGTGCAAAGAAATGAAAGATTTTGCAAATGCAATTCCATATAATTAAGTTGCCATTTAGTGGAGGTGTTTTTATTACTTCTTTAGACAAGGGGAGGCATATACATTGTTATTGTCATCATTGACCTCATGGGAAATTATTAAAGCACTTTAAACTATTAACATAGTGTCTCACTATGTGCTACTAATTGAATCACTGATAATGAAAGCATCTATCAGAAATGTCGAAAGCTGGGTAGACATTTGGTACACATCATGCCTTTTTTGACAATTAAGCACATTTTCGATTGAATAAAATAAAAGTACATGGAACTCTTTCCTAATGCTCATCCATCCATGTATACATGCATGTTAGGCCTATAGATCTGTGCCTGTCTCAGAGCTAGGCTCTTAGAAACAAGAAATGGTCAAAGGCATGGAATATATGACTCAAAAGACTATATGCATAACAGAGATAATAAAAATATTGGAAAATTTCTTTCATGTTATTTGAAACAACAACAGAGAGATAAACAGAACACAAGTTGAGTAATTTAGGTCAGTCTTAAGGAGAAAATAATTCGAGGACAAGTGCATGTGTGGAAATGTGGCAGCCAAGTGAGTGGGAAGGAACATGTGGCGAAGGTTCTCTGGAGGACATTTACTTTGTAGTGCTGGCTTCTGTCCAGCCTGTTTGCTTATTACCAGCTTAGCTTCTCCCTTTGCAGAAGCTGCTTCTAGCATATCCTTTCTTATACAATATTCACATCAAAATTGGATTGCAGTGAAGATGTGAAATTTCTTTCAGAATTATTTGCATTTTAACAGAGGTCAGCTCCTCTGAACATCACGATGGGATGCACCCTATCAAGTGCTGATACTTCTGACATCAGTTCCTTTGCACACTCAGTGGGCCTGACAGGTGTGGTTGGAAGACATTTGTGGCCATGTAGTGGGGCTATAGCTGAATTTCAGCCTGTAGTGAGAACTTGAGTTTCTTTCAAAACACAGAAATGTTATGTGAATATGTTGTTTTAATCCTCGGTGTGGGATATGGGGTTGCCTCGGTGTCCATAGTAGCTGACTACAATTTGTCTCCTGCTCTGGCAGATGTGTAATTTTGCCAACTGAAGGTAGTTTATGTTCGGGATTCTGAGAATTCTTCAGAAGGTGTATAAATGTCAGAGTCCCAAAAGAGGAGGCATCTCCTCCTCCCCCCCTCCTCCTCCTCCTCCTCCTTCTCTTCTTCTTCTTCTTCTTCTTCTTCTTCTTCTTCTTCTTCTTCTTCTTCTTCTTCTTCTTCTTCTTCTTCTTCTTCTTTTTCTTCTTCTTCCCCTGCTCCTGCTTGTTCCCGATGTTGCTGTTTTGGTGTTTTCTGGTTTCTGGTTGGAGACATTCTGACAACAAAGATTGAACTGGTCCGAAAGAGCTCAATGCCCTGAATCAGCAGGAAGTAGTTTATCAATATTAACATCCCTTTCCTCTCTATCCTTCTCTTTCTTTTACCTAGCATTGGGGGTTTGGAAGGAGTAAGGGTGGACAAAGAGTGGTAGCAAAAGTAACCCATAAAGTAGCCAAAAGACAAATTACATAAGCCCTAATCACAGCTTCTTGAAAACACTTTATTTTATTTAGTTATTAACAGGACACTTAAAATTCATGTTTGGTGAGAGATGCCATGGTATCTAGGTATGTTTATGACTTTGGGCAAAGAGTTGAGATGAAGCAAAACCAAAGCAAAACAGGGCTCTCTAATGCTAACACAACTAACAATTTACAGAGCTTTCCCTGTGATTCCATATTGGGCTCATAGTCCTGGGATGTCAATGGTGATATGTTGTTTTGACTGAAAGTGTCAGAGTAAAGACATAATCTCTTCTGGGAGAATGATAGAGTCACTTACATTGAAAGTTTCTTGGAGGCTGTGGATGTGGCTTGGAGGTACAGGAGTTGATTAATATGTGTGAGGCCCTAGGTTCAATCCTCAATATCGTGGGAAAAATTGTTTTAATAAAATTATCAGCCAATGATTCATGATTGCATGGGATCATATTCCAGCTCAGACAGGTTAGCAAAACTCCACATGTAGAGAAAAACTGTCATGGGACATCCAAAGTTAGTTGAACAGTTTCTAGGGGAAAATGATTATTTTAATATATCTAGTAATTTTCATTGAACTTTCTCTGGTTTAGAACTGAAAGTGCCCATAAATCTTAAGTGCCTTGAATGATGGAGGGGTTCTTAGTGCATCTCATTCATTAACTCTAGGTGCTGAGTTCACAGTCCTAGGGTACGACTTTCTGGCATAAGATCAAAATGGTTAGCTAGTGTGAATTCCACATTTCAACAGACCAAAGCACAAGTATGACCATTTTTGTCAAACAATAAATCATTATTACTTACTTCAAAACCTTTTCTTCTACAAGTTGCATTATTATTCTGGGTAGGAGGTTCTGAAAATTGCATTTCTTATTAATAAGTGTTGTTATAGTATATTCTAAAAATATATTAGAATATATCATATTCTAAAATACCAGGAGAAAACTGACAAGCATGACATAAAGCAAAGAACTTGTTCTCTCTATCTTACTCCCCCTTTAAGGCATTAACTTGAGTTGGTACCAGTAGATATTGGTTACCATTTCCAGAACTTTCTGTCCTCTAAGGTGTCTTTGCATACACAAATACATTGACACATTAAAAGGTCTGATCTGAGCTTTGAGGACACCTTTCCATTCCATTTATGTGTCAACATAAGTCAAGCCACATTGCTCTCTCAATGGAGTTTTTTTCTAAGTAAATTTTATAATACTTATACAAATAATCTGCATTACAAATATATTTTACATATTGTTGTACACACATAAATCATAAAATACTCTAAAATAAGTATATCCCTTCTAAGTAGCACATAATATGTGTCTTAGTTTCTGTCCTACTGCTGTGAAGAGACTCCATAAGCAAGGTAGCATGTAGAGGAAAGCATTTAATTGGGGGTTTATTTACAGTTGCAGAGGGTCAGTCCATGTCCAATATGGTAGTAGGAGTCAGGAATTACGCTAGATCAGTAGTTAAAAGCTTACATCCTGATCCTCAGCGAACAGGTAGATAGCGAACAGATAGGCATGGTGTAGACTTTTGAAAACTGAAAGTCCATTATCAGTAACACATTTTCTCCAATAACGCCTTTCTAAACAGTCCATCAACTAGGAACCAAACAAATACTCAAATATATGAGCCTATGGTGGACATTATTACTGAAATCACCATGTAATATATTATAGTTAATTATGGCTTGTTGGAATATTCTTGTTGGAATAAATATTATTTAAAATGGTTATTCTTATACCCAGTTAGGAAATTAAACCTTTAATTATGAATGTTACATTCTACTAAATGAATTCTTTTTAAATTACTTTTTTGAGATTTTTTTATTGAATATTTAATTTATTTACATTTCAGATGTTATCCCCTTTACCCATTTCCCCCACCCCGCAAACATACCCTATCTCATATCCCCTCCTGCTTCTAAATGAATTTTTATCAGATTTTTTTGTCACCAATGACGAAGTGTAATTTCTTGTTCTTCAAGGACTATCTTTCAAATTCTGTTCAATTACTTCACTCTTTTCTTTCATTCTTCTTTCCTTTCTCTCTCTCTCTCTCTCTCTCTCTCTCTCTCTCTCTCTCTCTCTCTCTTTCTTTCTTTCCCTTTCTTCTACATGCAACACCACATAGTTGAATGTGTCTATAATCATGGAAGTTTAATCAGCCTACATTTTATTATAAATGTATCTTAAGAGCTGATTTGGCGATTCTAGAAGTGGAGCACATGTACTCACATACCCTGAATAGAAGAGCATCCCTCCTTTACAAGACAGGCTGTCCTCTTTGACTTATCATGCTGCTTCAGAAGGGGGGCATATGGTGCATAAGGGAGGAAAGGGATGCCCACCTCACCACATCTAAACCTTAGTGATCAATGGGATAACATATGTCACAACCAGGTGAGTCATACAACCTACTTTACATTTTTTCTTTTTTGTTTTAATCTGTTTTCTTTAGCCAGGCTTAAATGTACTTTTATATGCTAGCTGGGTTATAAAGCACAGGAATCTATTTCTTACAGTCTTTGAGGTCAAGACACCATTGGATCTCATTTTTGATAAGGGCCTCTCTCCTTACATATGGCTTTGTTCTAACATGACAGAAGGGGAAAGAGGTCACTTGAAGTTCTCTTTGCAAAGCTCACTCATGAGGTCTCTGCCCTTACACATAATTACCTCCCAAAGGTTGCCTCTCTATCTATCATAAATTTGAACTTAGGATGTCAGCACATCTTCAAGACTACTGCAGCTGTGTAAGCTCAGTGGGTCTTCTGTGTCCTTTTACTATATTATCTACTTATATATTATCTTTTATTGAATTGCATGTTGAAATCATGAGGAACTTTCTTCTTTCCAACTAAACTCTATTTACAACACTAATGAATGCACACTACTTGGTTTTGTGTTTTCTTATCAGAAATGTTACCATAAATGAATTTAATGAACTTAATATAATTGAAGCATTCAATATTCATGGTCTGAAAACTGAGGGAAACAGACAGTTTCAATGATTGTTCAGTTCAGTGGATCTATTCTTGTGTAGTCTGGTGCCTTGTGTGCATTTCACATCAAGTCTTTAGAGACAGTAGTGAAAAAAATGATTTTCCTAGTTACTAGAAGACCATAATAGTTAAAATACAACAAAAAAGATGATTGTAGAGCCAATAGCACTACCAGCATGACAGACATTAATAGTTGTTCATAATAAATAAATGAACACAATTAAAGAGCCTTTTCATTCTAGTTGAACAGTATCTTGATATAACTTTTATCCCAATCCAGGAGACTTTGAAAATTTTCTGTAATTTTTTCCAATTAGGTCATTTCATGGTCAAATAAACATTCTTTTGTTTGTTTTTTTGATAGTTTGTTTTTATTGTTGTTGCTGATTTGTATTTCTTTTTGTTTTTGTTTTATTGAGAAGAAAAATTCTCCCTGCTTTTAGATGATGTCAAACAGGTAGATAGTATATACTGACCACTGTCACCATCATTCTTCTCCGTTTCGTAACACTCCTGTCCAACCCCCCCCCCCTCTCTCTCTCCCTCCCTCCCTCCCTTCTTCCCTCCCACCCCTTCCTCCCTCCCTTCCTCCCTCCCACCCCATGTGTATGTGTGTGTGTGAGGGGGAGAGAGAGAGAGAGAGAGAGAGAGAGACAGAGACAGAGACAGAGACAGAGAGAGACAGACAGAGAGAGAGAGAGAGAGAGGGAGAGAGAGTGCGCAATCATGTTCTTTTGGACCACGGAATTTAACCAGGACCAGCTCTGTGTTTGGAGCCATCCAATGGAGCCTGGCAGGTACAGAAGTGGGCCAATCAATAATCACTCCCCTAGGATCCAATAACAGTCAGAAATTCAGTAGTCCCATGAGCTCCTTACCTATCCATGTCTTATTTTTGACAGGGAAAGTCTTGCGTGGGCCCATTGCAACACCTAATTTCTTTTGTACAGAATTCTAATATGAAATATTTGTACTCTCTATCTCCAAGCTATCTGACATTACTATTGCTACTTGCTTTTAACATTAAGATCATTTTATTCAAGGCTTCACCTCCTCCTCCATTGCATAGAAACTTCTGTTTATCAAGGATGCCATAGGTCAGTGGCTCATCCAGTGGCTCATTTCTCTGTGTTCAAAACATTCTCACCACAGGAAACTGACTTCTGTGGTGAAATTTGTCTCCCTTTGCATGCCTGCTTCCTTGGTAAAGCCGTTCTTATCTCTTCTCCTTCTTCAACAGTTTGGACATTCAGACAATCAAGGATTTGGCTTCAAAATATATTTAGTACCTGACTACTTCTTTGCACTGTAGCTCCTCTTTAAATGTCTCATAATCATTTCTCACTGGCATTTAATGATGTTCTCCATTCCTATACTTGGAACTTAAAACCAACCTTTTAACACAGTATCCAGAATGACCTTTAAAATGTGAAAGAGGTGCAGTCGCTGTCTGCCTGAAGCCCTTCATCAGCCTCCGACTCCATTCAGAGTAACACAAACACTTAGAGTTAGTGAGCTTTTGCCCCACCTGTGCTGGCTATCCACGATGCCTTCAGTGGCTTACGCACATTCTAGTACTGCTAACTTCTATGCTTCAAACTCTCAAGGAATGTGCCTGTCTTTGATTCTTCACTTTGCCATTTTCTTTGCTAGCAATTTTCTTTTTGAGACATCTACTCTCCTAAGTCCTTAATATATTTGAATTTTTATTGCCTTTCCTAAAAGGTATTCACTGATATATTTTACATGGTGATATGTTTCCTCACTCACACTTCAAATCACTTTTATCCTTTCCTTCATTTGTCCTAATATTTCACACTTGTTTGACTATCTGCATATGATTTACAATTTATACACACTTTGTATACTTTAATTATAAGCTATTGCTTATCTTCTATCAGAATTAAAATTCCATAGGTCAGAGAAGTTTTGTTTGAATATCACGTTCACAAAACACAGTAATTTTTATGTTCTGGAATGAAAACAGCTTGCTCCCCAAGGTATCACATGTTAGAGTCTTGGTCCCCAATGCGGCAATGTTGAAAGGTTGCATATGATTTTAAGAGGTTGGGATGTTTAGGATATGATTCAGTCACTTGTAGCATGCTTGCAGAGGGGTCAATATAGTTTTCATAGTACCCTGGTTAATTCCTGTAAGAGTGATTGTTATACAAAACATGCCTGCCCTTCCCCACATGATATCTTGGATCACCATGTATTTCTTTCTCCCACATGATATCTTTCAAGATGCCATCTACCATCAGGTCCTTATGAACAAAGGAAGCAATTCAGTCATGGACCTTCAGTCTCAGAAACTGTGAACTGAATAAATATGCCTTCCTTATAAAGTACCTACCAACTTCCACTATTTTGTTATTACAACAGAAAACTGATTAATGTCCTTAGCATAGAGTAAAAGTTCATTAAATATTCTAGAAATGTATGCAGCTGCTCAGACTCCCTGAAGAGTCTCTTTTATGCAAATAGAGTTTTACTGTTCAATGGCAAAAATTCCTATATCCTCATATACTTCATATTCCTACATTCTCAAATCTTTCCTCCCGTTATCTGGCTAAATCACAAATGTATTTTAAAGTTCTACTTAAATCACATATGTTTAATGAAATCTTGCTGGAACAGATTTGATTTATAAGGCTTGGGTTGAGTCTAAATTTTATAACCTTAAAAATAACTTAAGTAAAATGTTCATGTATATATTGGTCTAGTGACCAAATATTATAAGCCTGATATATTATCCTTCAACAATATTTTCTAGGCTTATATAAGTTCAATATTTATTTATTTGTTTGTTTGTTTATTTATACCTTCAGTTTTATTGTAGATTTCTTTAGGTATTATTTATATCCCCATTATTTTTATGTTATCAAGATCTATTACATAATATAATTATAGTAGGACATTATAATATGTTCAAAAGACAGAACCCTTATAATCCTTTCCCACTGAATCTTGGTGTTTAGTTGAAGAGCCAGATACTGATAACAACACCATCATGACATTTACCAAGAAAATCATGTGATACAGGGAAAGAAAGAAGTAGGGGGGAGAAGGAGAAAGAAAGCAAGGGAGGGAGGAAGGAACAGAGGGAGAGGGCAAAGGAGAGGGAGAGGGAAAGGGGGAGGAGGAGGGGGAGGGAGAGGGGGAGGGGGTGAAGGAGAGGGAGGAGGGGGAGGGAGTGGGAGAAAGGTAGAGGGAGAGGAGGAGAGGGAGCAAGGTAGAGGGAGAGGGGAGGGGGAGAGGGAAAGGGAGAGGGAGAGGGGGAGGGGGAGGGAGAGGGAGAGGGAGGAGAGGGGGAGAGAGTTGATTTGAACCTATGCATTAAAAATTTATTACTAAATATCTATATACCAAAAACCTGTTATTGTTCCCTTTCTAATGTCTCAATAGATTTTAGTTATTTAGGTGAGTGTGGGATATGGGCAGACCCAGAGAATTCCAAGTATTAGCTGTCATAAAACTTCTCAATATAACTAGATCAATAGCTAAGCTCCTCAGGCAGTGCCTCTCTCCTCCATACATGCCACTAATTTTGTCACAAACATTTTGCATCAAATACTGACTATATCCATATTGTCATTAATCATCACACTGAAGATAAACTTTGGGGACTACAGTATATTACATTTCCTACCGTTTCATTTCCCACCAGCAGAGTGCAGGGCAGCAACAGTTCCTGTGTGACTGCATCAATGAAAAGGATGCCTAAAGTGCATCCAACATTCAGAATTAACAAGGAAGGCTTCCCAAAGACAGTTTTGGTCCTCAATTAGTACATGAAAGCCAAAGATGGGCCCAGCTGCTCGACCAAGCTCCAGGCTCTGAGAGCAACTGTTCAGCTGAGCTGGAGACATATTGGAATAGTACATTTAAAATATCCCTGAAAAGAACCATCATATTTGGATCAGCAAATGGGACAGCCTGCCAAATCCATGCTAAAATGAAAGTTATGTTTTATGTGTTCATGGCTTTTTGTTTTGTTTTGTTTTTACCCTTTAGAAAAAGCTTTTCACAAAATTATTGGCAAAGAAACAAAATAAATTATGTTTACCCAGGTGAAAACAGAATGAAGAATGGAAATACTAAACTTAGGCAGTAAATTAGACTTTTGCCTGAAATTCACATACAAGATGTAAATATTTCAATTGTCATCTCTAAGTGAATTGATTCTAAGGGACTGCTTGGTCGGGAGAAGAATAGTTTGTATTTATTTCTGTTGGGCTATTTATAATTCATCAGCTTAGGCAGTGGATAGACATGACTCCATTATCATTTTTAATCTTTGCAGTTCTCCGTGATTTTTCTGTTCCTAACCTTACAGAAGTGTCTCTCCATTTATATCTATCCACATACAAGTCCTCTTCCAGGAGTCCTGGCATTTATCTCAATACTTGACATCTCAGTGTTTTCTTCACTCTTCAAACAGTCCTAACTCTTCATTGTTTCTCCCTAGAATGGTTTGGGAAGAGAGCCATGCTCATTTCAATACCACCTCAGCCTCTACAGAGCCTGGGGAATTTGTGTAACCCTTTGGAGTTTCAACTTTCCATTTACAAAAGAATGGCCATAAACATGTCATTTCAGAATTGGCTGGGACAATATGTTAGATTTAAAAAAATAAATAAATTAAAAAAACTAGTCCTCAATTCTCATAGAATGCCTTCATCAGAAGTGAGCCCTAATCTTTCTCTTTAAAACTTGTCTTGGTTGAGATTCTGTTTATTTTAGTATCTCTTTCTGGTCTGTCCATGATTTCTTTCCTATTTAAATCTCTCATCAAGAGTCAGTTCAAATACCTATGATCTGTTTTCCTTATGATACATTTATCTGGGTACTTAACTACCTTTAGTTCCCTCTTATATTTACTGTTTTGAGGAATTGGGCTATGATACCTGTGATTCTGTTGTGGCTGAGGTCTTACTAAAATGAGCTGGCTCCTTTTGCAAGCCATTCTTGTGAGAAACAATGAAGAATTAGTACTGTTTAAGGACTGAGATGCTAAGTGTTGAGATAAACGCCCAGACTCATGGAAGAGGACTTGCATATGGATAGGTATATTAAATAAGAAGGAGGATTGAATAAGTTGTAGACAAATAACTAACATTGAAAATTGCGAGTATATATAGTCTTCTGGTTTTCAAATACTGTTAGCCTAGGGTTTCTCTGCACAGTGGAAATCATCAGTGTCACATTTAGGACTTGTAGCTCAGCCTTCATTCTAGTCTTTTCTTCACACATACCCAAGATATTCCACTTCCTAAACAACATTCAAAACTCATATATTTTCCCCATTTCCATATTACTCTTCCACTCCCTTATGTCAGTGACACTGGTTTTTCACTGAGATAAAAGACAAGCATAAAAGGAACTAAGGAAAATGCTCAGGTGGGGAAATGTTTGTCATGTAAGCATGAGGACTGGATTCCAGATGCCCAGTATCTTTGTAAACTCCCACCATGGTGGGGCATGTCTTCAATTGCAGTAGCAGGAAAGCAGAAGTAGGTAGCTTTGCAAAGTCCACTAAGTAGCCAGCTTAATTCATTGAGCTGTCGGATCAGTGAGATATCTTATCTCAATAAATAAGATACAGAATTGATAAAGAAAGCCAATATTGACTCTGGCCCCAACATACACATGCATACACAAATATATGTATACATAGAAGAACATGTATATTCACACACACACACACACACACACACACACACACACAACCAAAACAAAAAAATACAGATCAGTAAATGGAAGCAAAGCTAGTGGGAAGGAAGCTGGCCTCTGTTGCGTGTCTATGCAATGGAGTCATATGAAGCATTGTGAAAGACGGCCATAGAGAACAATGCGGGAAGAAGAATGAGAATTCGGAGAAGGGTACTCAACATAGGAGACGAAATGTGACAACTATTATAGGTGATGAAATGTGATAACTGTGATCAGCTCACCATACAGAGGAAGCCACTTTATTGAGTGACACAGGGCCACCTTTGTCCTTTTGACTTTGCAAACTCAGGAGTGTCACCTTTGTCTCCTCTAGGAGCTTTAAGGAATGTACCTGGTCACAGATGCCATGTTAAGCACTTTTCTGATATAAAATTGTATGTTTTATTTACTGTTGCTTTTGATATAGTTTTTAAAGTTTTAATTGATTATAGTTTGTTAATTTTTTTACCACCTGGATCTGATATTTAACATTCAATATTTTAAGCATTTATATAATAATTTGCACTTTTTGCCAAGCTTCCAACAAAACACATGATTTGTTTGTTTTAATTAGCAATAACAATCAAAGGATAATGTAATAGGGAAGCAACATCCAAGAAAGGTCAGAAACTTGGAAATGTGAAACCTGGATTCTGGAGAGAAAATCTACCACTCTAATTTAGAATAACACATAGGAGTATGTGTTAGCTTGGAGAACAATCTGATAATGCCACTTCTGACACACTGTAGAAAACTCCACCAAGCTTTTTCATTGTTTACAACTGAAAAAAAAAAAAGAATCCATGAGGAAGAATCAAATGTAAAAGAAAGGGATTGGATGGTTGGAATTAAAATTGGAGAGATGTTTTATCATCAAAGCAGCCATTAACAAGTTGGGAAAACTTAGGGTTATAATAAAACAGCAAATGATAAGGAGATTAAGAGCTGCCAAAGACCTACAGTCACCTCAAAAAATGAGCATGGTTAAACTAATAACTTGTCAGTTGTAGGAGAATATAGAATTACTGGGCGGGTGCCCTGACTCCTTCCCTACAGCATACGATGGGATATTCCCTCAGGCCAAAGTACTCAGACCTCTACAACTGACAGCTGGCACAAAAAGAAACTGTAATGGACTGATAAGGATTCTGCCATCTTTGTGTGGGATATTTAACCTCCATCATAGAATTTATTGGTATCGTATCTCCTAGTACTGACTAGAAAATTTATCGCCAGATATCATCAAATGCACAGAGAGGTACACAGTCACACCTAGTTGAGAACCATTGTTTTAAATGACTCATCTTTCTTGATCTCTTTTCAGTTCTTTCTGTTACTTGTCATGGTTTAATTAAGAGAACGAAAGGAATAGAAAAACAGAAATTTGTTATATCTTGTGCCACAAGGAATCCAGTGCTCTCTACATGTTCTTGATGAGCTATGATTCAGACTTTAATGTCATGTTGTCTTTCTGACTCAGTCTTCTCTGTCCTAAATCATTCAAACATGACAAATTGAGACATTGTAACATTCAATTAAAAGTAGAATTGGTGTATTTTTAAAGGTTTATTTCTTTAAAGATTAGAGGTTTATTTTTTAAGTATGCACACCCACCCCCACAAATTTATATAGTGCGTCTGAGACTTAGAACATTTTTAGGAACTCATATTCTTCAGGCATTGCAATAGGGACAACACTGGATGTTCTGTGTGATAAATTGTATGGTGCATTACAAAATACTTTTATGTAGTGCAACAGTGAATTCAGAAGACCCTTTCTCTTTCCTGCTTCCTAAGGGATATATTTCTTATAGAGACTAGTAATCTATGTATTACACTCATCAAGTAGTTTTCGAACAAAACATTTGCTGTGTACTCCCGTGACACTGATTATCCTAGATAAAATAAGATCAAGTACCTTTTGGTGTGGAAAAGGTTGAAAGCTGGTAAGTGGATGTACAGATAAAAAACATATTTGAGTGGTCCCCCTCTCTCACTAGATTATAAAGACATTGGGGGGAAATGCTAGAGAATTTATTACCTCTTCTACCCTCCCATAGCTGAAGAAAGGGTGTCAGAAATACAGTCAGGATATGCTATGCGTCTCATGGGCATCTGGGATAAATGTGCTAGCGTCTGGATGGAAGAATAGAGAAGGCGATATTTACTCCCAGAGTACACATAACATGCTACTATAAGGTTACTTTGAAATTTGTTTTATCGTTGAGTTACCTAAACAATGTTATTTCCTAAACAGTAATGTTATAAAGGCAGTCATAGACAACATTATTTGATCATCTAGCAGTAACATCCCTCTTGAGAAGGCAAGTCCAACAAAGGCTCTCACAAGGCTGGACAGTCCTTCTAACCAACTGTACTGAAAGGGAGGAAAATAAACCAAGCAAACCTGATCCCCTTATTTATTTCTAGGGTATGTCTTATCAATTCTTTCCAGAGACTAAGAGAGTAATGCTAAATTAATTTTAGTCATAAACAGTTTGTGTGCATGTGTGTGCGTGTGTGTTTGTGTGTGTGTGTGTATGAAGGAGAGAGAGAGAGAAAGAGAGAGAGAGAGAGAGAGAGAGAGAGAGAGAGAGAGGAATAAATTTAATTTTAGGGTCTTACTTCATGTTATACTTCTGAGAATATTTGGTGGCAACTATATACATACATTTATTTTATTTAGTAAATAGTGTAGCCTATATAGATCTTGGCTTTAATGTCTCTGTGGATGGGGACGGACCACAAACAAAATGCTCATAATTCTGTATGTCTTAGGTCATAATTCAGGACCTCATCAGTTACACAGTTAAGTGATCATTTCCCTCCAGAAGCCAGTTCATTGTTTTCATAAATACTTTGGTCCCTATAATTTTATAATACCAACAGATTATCAATTCACACTTTACAACATGTCATTAGTGTGTTATAATACTGTCATCAGGACATTTGGAACCAGGCTACATAGAAGAGATGGCACTAGGCTTAAAAATGGATAGACAAAAGATGTGTAGGTTTTTTGTCTTTATGACTTTAGCCAATAAGACTAGCCAAAGAGCTCACACAGTGCAATGGATTGAGCAAGTGAAAATATGAGCAAATAAAAATTTTAGAAGTATCAGTATGAGACAAAAGTTCAGGCCTTCCTGAAGAATGTGGAGTTCTGGGGAATCATAGAAGACTTGCAGTGTAGCATTGTAGGATAGAAACAGTCATTTTAGAATATTACCTGTGTTAGAGGAGAAGAAGAGGAGAAAATAAATGTAAAGACTGAAGCTATCCAAGTGTAAAGCCAACATAAAGCAAGACCAATGTACTGATCGTCTTCTTTCTGATGGACTTTGTCAGATCAGTGCCAAAGAGTAAGACTAGGGGTGGAGGAGTCTGTAGTTTACAGTAGAACAATGGAAAATAAGTATTCAAGAGATAAAGTACTGTACTGCAGCATGGCAAGCTGTTTCCCGTGGTTTAGAGATAAGCATAATAAAAATATAGACTTTGTAACATGACCAGGAGTTTCCAGGATGCCATAAAGAGGGAGAATTTTTCTGAAAGATAATGAAAAGATAAAAGAATATACAACAAAAATAGGAGAAGCCAGGCTCCTGGTTGAGAGATGGCCTAGCAGCTCACAATACTTGCTACTCTTGCCAAAGGTTCAAACTGGTTATCCTATATCCATGTCCAAAAGCTTACACCCACCACACTCATAGGTCCTAGGAACTTGACACTCTCTTCTGGCCTTCATCAGTACTGTCACTCATGTATGCACACAGAGGAAAGACACATACTACTACTACTACTACTACTACAATGACAACAACAACAACAACAACAAAAACAATAATAATAACGAAAACAACCAAAACAATAATATGGGAGTAAGTAGGTCATTCTGGATAGACTCAGATTGTATATAGTGTAAAATAGGATGCAAAAATTAAATTCCCCCTTCTAGTGATGAGTTGTTGAAAAAGAACAAAAGTATTTTCCTTGAATTCAGAACATATATATTGGAGTCATGTACAAGCAGAATTTAAATAATAAGTGGGATGGTTTCAGAGTCTTCTGTGAGAATCCCAGTGAGACACAATGAGGTCAGCCCTGATGATAGATGTTGTATTCAACAGAGATGTCAGATGTCACAGACCATAATATCCAATCCTGGATGAATATCAAACAGTAGGTTGAGTAGGTATAGAAGTCAGAATCAGATAATAATGAAAAACGATGACTTTACATGTATAGTATCTGAAACTTTAGACTCTATAATAGCCGGAGAGACAGGTGACTTAGTTCTACGCCTAATTCTTCCTTGATACATTGACGTTGATACTGGTCTTTCTCCTATACCGTCATTGAGAGATTTAAATGACTTAATGTTTGCACATTGTCTTTGTTCAAACACTGTCTGCAACAGAAGAACTCAGTCAATACTAGCCAGAGTCCATACTTATAACTACAATGCTATTAAAAAAATAGGTCAATGGATGAAAATCCAGTGATACTTTTGGTAATTAAGCTGGCTGTGGTTATTCTTTCAAGCAATGAGTTTCTAAATTAGGGAATGAGATGATAGATAGGTGAGGCAATTCAGAACACTGGTGCTAATTGTTAAATCATTACAAGTGCCATGCAGAGATGGAGGGCAAAATTAGACTTTTTTCCTCACAGCTTTGAACTTGAGTAATTAGAAGAATGATTTTACAATTGATATCAGTAAGTTACAAAGATTTCTCAATAGTACCTGACCTAAAGGTTATTGTAGTTTTAAGTTGGATAATTAATACAAAGCACAGTGATAGGCAAAGTATACTTTCTCAAGAGATGTATCCATTAACACAGACTTCATCATTGTCTTCATGATGGCAGACACAACTACATAGACTAAGGGCTTAATTTTCTCCAACATTTCACTGCCTCAGAATAGAGATGATTCAGCAGGATAAGCTCAACAGAGGAATCAGTTGAGAGCAAAAGTAGATTCTCAAGACAACCCCCCCCCCATTCTAACCTGATAGTTCACAGAGGCTCCTAGTTTCAGGTGAGCTAGGCATCTTTAATATATCTTGTTATACAATATTTACAGCTCTGTAGGTATAAGATCGTTGCTGCTGCAATCTGGGATACTGTGCCATCTATGCTTAATTAAGTCCAAGTGCTTGAGCAATTGAGTGAATTTTTTTACTTTTCCATTTCTAACCTACTTCCCCCTGATAAGCTACATATCATGAATGTTTCACTTTATGTATGGCAATATGTGGTAGGAGTCTGATGACAGAGAGAACTGAAGAAAGAAAAGTACTTCCTGGATCAACACAAAAAGGACTGACAAAAGCATTTCTGAGTTTGAGATGGTACAAATTCATGCTAAAAGAGGAGATCAGTATTCATGGTCAATAGGAGTTTGCTATCTAGGCTTATGTCTGTAATGTGGGGGTTTAAATCATAATGGCAAGGAATAGGAGACAGAAAAATATACAGGGGACTCAGAGGTGAGCAGTGCTCCAGTGTTTAGGTAAGGGAGCTTCTGAAGGATTTTTATGGATGGTAACATGTTCCAGCCTCTACACTGAGGCACTTCATTTAATATGCAGTTTCTGAATGAATCCTAGAGAGACTTAGAGTACTAAAAAATAGCCCTGAAGAGCTTATATTAATAGAAAAAGTAGATGTAAAATGCAGGTTATCAGCATCTTTCAGGAAATGTCAGATGCTAATAAGTGCTTTAGCAATGATATGAGATGAATTTTAATTCTAGAAATTGGATCATGAGGAGTGAGTGGGAAAATAGCATTTGGAGAGGAGAGAGAAAACTCAGAAGAAATGCAGAGGTTTAGCCACCAGAAAATGGGCCCATGTTTTGGCTGGAAAGGCTTCAAGGGAAAGATATTAAAATGACAAGACTCACGAAATTGAAGCACAGTACAAGGCAGAGCCAGATACGTATCCAGTTCCTGTCATTGTGCCCGAGGTAGCTACCTTCTAAGCCAGATTATGTGGCTCTCTGTCTCCAATATTTTCCCTAAAGCTACTTTTTTATAAACAAAGTAAGGAGACCAGGAAATTCTATATGGCTGAGTAGGTATCATCATAGACATCCAGATCATTCTGTCAAAAATTTTCATTAATTTATTGGTTTCCCAGTCTTTTCACCAGATCAGTCAGAAAATTTTAATCCAACCAGGCCCATTTTCACAAGCAAATGTTATGTAACAATAAATTACTAATCAGTCTGCATGCTTTACACAAAGGTAAGGGATCACAGATGCTTGTATCTCATGTTCAGAATTTTCTGGTTAGCATTGTGTCCCTGCAGCGTTTGGGAAAGGGTAAGTTTCTGTCCAAAGTCTCTGCTATGTTCCTCCACACTACAAAAACCAGTAACTCCAGATGGCTCTATGCCTGACCACTATAATTTGTTAATAATTCATAAGTTACTCAAAGAAAAACTATTTAAACTTAATTAAGTGGTCTTTTTTTGGTGAAAATCTATATTGCTTAGGTTCATGTTTGCTAATCTCCTTTGAAAATAGAAATTCAGTTTTTAAACTTTAAAAGATTTTTATTAATTGGGAGTCTCATAGACTGCATTTTGATTTTATTCCCTCACTTCCCTAACTCCTAGACCTTCTCCTCATTCCTTATCCACTTGACATTTTGTCAGCATTGAGTCCAGTTAGTGCTCCCTATATAATCTTAGATGTGTGGCTATTCATTGAAGCATGGTGGACCTATCAAGTCACACAACCTTAAAAAAAATAACTCTCCCTATTCCTATGACATCAGTGACTAATAGTTTCTAAGATGGCCAACACAAGGGTCTACAATTGGCCAAGGAGAAGAGAGAGAGCCTTTGGAGAGTACTGTGTATCCCTAAGTGGGAACATCCATACCACACCACTCTCTCTTCTCAGGAATCAGGCATCACTGCAGAAGAGGAGGTGGAAAGACTGTAAGGGTAGTCATAGGAGGGATGATCACAACAAAGCAACTATTCCCAGATAACAGAGCAGTTGAACATGTAAGTTCATAGCTGGTTTGACATCATAGACAAGACCTATATAAACTCAAACCAAATAGTAATAATAATAATAATAATAATAATAATAATAAAAGTATAACTCATAGTCTTTAAGGGATGTAGAGAAAGAAATAGTCCTGGCAAATTTAATCTATATTTGGTGTCTACTCCCATTCTTATTTTTCTTGTTTTTATTTGATCTTGAGATCCATACCTATACGTGCATTACTTCCCAGTTTCTAGACTATGCTTTTTGCTGATAGTCATCCATTTTTATCCTTTTAGTGACGATACAGAATTTGTTCTACTTTGTTGTCTATTTCCAGGCTAAACTGACCTTTTACAACATGACCTGGCTAAAATCAGCATTACCCACCCCATTTCACTCTCTGCCGTTTATTTATATTTTTATTCTATTTGCAATTGTAAGACTTTCATAATTCAAATGTGGTTTATTTACTACCTCTGGAGAAAGAAAAATAACTACTTTACTAATATTATGGAAAGTAAAAATTGGTATGAGAAGCTAAGTGTGATTATAAATTGAACAATCTTCTTTGCTTGGTAAAGAATAAGTCAATGGCTAATATCACAAAACTATACCAGTCTTTCCCTTCTTTACTTCATCTTGGGCTATAATTTCATCTATTGTGAAAAGAACACCATATGTCCTTATTATATGTTCGAGCACCTTCTGGGTATATGCCTAGGAGTGGTATAGCTGGATCCTCGGGTAATGCTATGTCCAATTTTCTGAGGAACCGCCACACTGATTTCCAAAGTGGTTGCACCATCTTGCAGTCCCACCAACAATGGAGGAGTGTTCCTCTTTCTCCACACCCTCGCCAGCATCTACTATCACCTGAGTTTTTAATCTTAGCCATTCTGACTGGTGTGAGATGGAATCTCAGGGTTGTTTTGATTTGCATTTCCCTGACGACTAAGGATGCCGAGCATTTCTTTAGGTGCTTCTCGGCCATTCGAGTTTCTTCTGTTGAAAATTCTTTGTTAAGCTCTATACCCCATTTTTTAATAGGGTAATTTGGTTGCCTGGAGTCTAATTTCTTGAGTTCTTTGTGCAATGAAGTATAATTAACAGTAGATTTCTACCCAGCTAGCAAGATGACAATACAGTGTTGCTGTAGGTGAGTAAGACTACCCAAATGCAGCAGCACAGTTGATGTGGCAGTGCAAGGTCCTTGCTACCGTAGCCTCAATGTTCTGGATTCCCATATTAAAGACACTCATGCGACCTTATATTTAATATGCCTTAATAAGCTCAATGGCTGGGCCACTCCAAAACATTCACGTGGTTAACACCTCTCCTCCGATATTCCTGAGTTATTACTTATTAAAATATATATTCCAATTTGTTGCCGGGATTGGGGAGTTGCCAGGGGCTGTTCTTTCCCAGCTCTTACATGATAGCTATGCTCTCTCTTCTGAGGCTCTGAGGCTTGGTAGATCCTTTCTCAGCATAGTGTTTCTCCTTTCTCTCTCTCAGTTCCCTTGCCCGGGACCCTTTCCAGCCATTGGACCCTGGCAACTTTATTTATCAATCAGAACCAACTGGGGGCAGTTGAGCATCTCTCATACAGATTCTCAGGCAATTTTGGGAACCCAAACAATATGATGCAAGTGTTAGACCAAATCCACGACACACATAGGCACAGTGGGAGTCTAGACATACTAGAAAGTCAGTTGGATGAAACTAGCCAGGAGCTAGACACCATGTGCTCAAATTACTTTAACTGATACATGTGGCTTTCAAAGAAAGTCTCTTTGTAAATCGGGAAAATAAAATCAGCAGCCTTTATTATAGATATTTCCAAAGACAACTGCATTTATAACTATAGATTTTTATAAACATCCATATTGCTTATTCCAGCTCAGTGATCCATGTATAGACCTTTACCTGGATCTCTACGTACAGTTCATGTCGCTTTCAGCCCTGAGATGCTTCTGGCTGACATTACAGGCAAGTGCCACCATGTTTGACTTTTTAAACCATTTAGTACGTACTGTTTAAAATTTAACTATGGAACCAAGTATGAATTACTAATTTCCCATTCACTTTGATATAAAGCACTCTCATGTAACTCATTTGAAATATATGAAATACTTATTAGTTTTACATTTAAAATTTATTACAATTTTTAAATTTTCAGTTAAAATTATTTCCCACTTTTCTTTCCTCCCACCTACTTACTCCATTCTCCCTTAAATTCATGGCTTCTTTTTCTTTATGTCACACACATAAACATAAAAACATATTCTACTGAATTCTTTTAGTATTGAGTAAGTTGGTGTGATTTTAGGACTGATATCTGAGTGTTAGATAACCCATTTGGGGGCTCATCCTTGACAAAAACAAATTATCATGCTCTATTATTTTTACATCATATTCTATTCATTTTTGGCCACACATATGCACATGCATCCCATGACATAGGCACGCATCAGAGAACAAATTGTAAGATTCAATTCTTTTCCTCCACCATGTGGGTCCTGATGTCCCGAGGATCTGCAGCAGGTGCTTTACTCTCTGAGACATCTCACTGGCCCTATTATTTTTATTTTTTAGATGATAAGTTTTCCTTAGGGAATGGTGAAGCATAAAATCATAGAACTGAAAATCTACTGACAGTAAAAAACAGAAAATCTATGTTTAAGAGATATCTGAACATTGGAAACTAAACACTAGTGTATAAAGAAATGCTAATGGCTTGGCCAAATTTTAAAATGTTCACAAAAAATTAAGAGAAAGAATGTTTTGCTGTTTGATTGTGGCATGATTGGTCCACAGGAAATACATCTGCTCAGATTGAACTGGGAGCTTGTCAGCACTCCCCAGCCGCTTCCAGGCACACACTAAATGAATAAACCATCCATTCTGTCTACAACATACCCAGATAGAACTCAAAGGTTTCGAAAGAAATTTTACTAAGAAAGACAAATAAATGAAACAGCTCCACAAAAGATGTTCTCTAGAGATAGAAATAAAAACAAAGGTGATGCTTGCAGAATTCAGATTTCTGAGGCAGCTCAGAGTTTTGAGCTATCATTCTATAATTGAAGCAAAAATCTACATAAACAAAATTTGGAACTTTGCATAGTGAGGTCTAAACCAAACAGCTAGTTTAGAGGAGAAAATATAGATAATGATTTTTCTGAAAGGCTTTCTTTACTCCTGATTTCCTAAAACAATTTTACTAACAGTTTAAGTGAAGTAAATAACAATTTACTTTATATACATATTCTGTGAAATAATAGTTTGTGATTTTGTGAGTGTATGATACCATAGCTTATTATTCTGAGAATTTGTTTATATTTGGTTTCATAATAATGCAGTATGTTGAAATAAAAAAAAATTCAGATGGTCCCTAAATATAAAAGACTATATATTAATAGTTTCTTTCTTTCTCTTCCTTCCTTCCTTCCTTCCTTCCTTCCTTTCTTTCTTTCTTTCTTTCTTTCTTTCTTTCTTTCTTTCTTTCTTTCTTTCTTTCTTTCTTTCTTTCTAAACTATGTATACTCTGTTGTAGCACCATGCTCAGAAGATACAGCTAATTTTCCAAAATAAAAAAAATGGAGTAAATAACTGCAGGGTTCTTCAAGCTTTGAAACATTCCAATTCTCCTAATTATGTGACAGATGTGTAGGTCTGTGTTGGCCAAAGTGTACTTAGGGGATGAATTCATTGAGTGGGTCATGATCATGTCAATTATTTTAATGGAAAAATTTAAAAAACAGAAATATCCAAAATAATCATAGCACATTAAAAATATCAAAACTAATTTCACTTCATGAAACTTGGCATAAGTAGAAACTGTGTGGGTGTCACAAGATGCTTTCTTACTATGCTTTGACCCAATTCATTTGAAACACACTAATCATTGTGTCCATCTAACCTACAGCAATGAATATGAAAGGCAAAATTAAAAGATTCCCCATAGAGAACAGATGTTACCCTATAGGCCGATTTTTATAGAAGATTTCCCATGTTCCACCATTTTTTACTGTTGCACACATATGCATCCACACATCAATGGAAACTATGTTTAGTTTTAAGAAACATAGTGCACAGATTTTCTAAAATTGACTTTGTAACTTAGAAAATATTTCCATTGAAAGGTAACTCAACCTATAAATTGGACATCACCTAGCTTCCATAAATTTATATATTGAGTGTTTTGCCAAGGACTGCCAAGAATGCAAAGAGTCATCATGACTTGGAGGAAAGGTGCAAAGAGAATGTGAGCTATATAGATTATCCTCTTAGCAGGAAGATTTGCTTTAGATCAGTACTCAAGGACTATGTTGTAAAAGACAGAACAAAGGGAGTTTGAATCAACTGATCTCCTACACCTGAACACAAAATTTATTAATGATTATTAGAAAGAAGTTACAAGTATTTAACAACTATATCTGAGAAACTTTGAAGTGACTTTCAGTGCCATGCTCTTTATGCACCCAACAAAATGCTACTGATCAGTATTTATCTCTTATAGATTTTGTGTGTGTGTGTTTAAAGAAAAATGTTTGTAACAAGGTATTCTGAAAATGAAGCACAATGAATTGATGTTGTTAGATTCTCACGCTCGTAAGAGTAAAGGTAATGCTATACATATATTTTTCCTTTATTGAACCAAACAACATTTTTTGATTCCCTTCTCAGTGTTACTGCAAATAGTCAATGATTTGCATACTTAATTGAATTTGGTAAGACGTTGATGAAACTGTGTCTTCTGAAATAAGGCTCACCATTTTAAGTTTTAAAATGATTTTCTTTTAGATTTTGAATGTGTTTATGTGAACATATGTGTTATTGTGTGTGAGACTGTATGTGAATGCTCACATTCATGCATATGCACTTGGAGGCCAAAAGCCACTGTCAGGTGTCTTCTTTGACTATTCTCCATCTAATATTTTGGAAAAAAAATGTCACTACAATAGAAGTTTGTAAATTTTGCCACAATGTTTGACCAGCAAGTACTAGGAACAATTCATCTTGTTCTGTCTCTTAAAACTCAATAAAAACACAGCCATCGAACCTGCTTTTTTATGTGGACATGGAATCTACACTTAGTTCTTCCTGCTTTCATGTTAGATAGTTCACCAGTGGAGACATTAGCTGGATGAAATGGTTTTTTGATGGACATTTTTTGTTACTGACACTGGATTTTTTAAAATACATATAATCGTAACGTGACTTTCATTTTAAGTACATATATAGGGGAATAGAAATTTGAAACAGTCCTTGGAACTAAAAGTAAGACTTTAAAATATTCAGATTTCATATCAGTTTCATTAAGTTAGACATTTTTCTTTACTAAATTGATAACTATTCTACAGTCCATTTCTATATCTTTATAATAATCTATTATATAATATATAATATATAATATCTTAATAATCTATTAAGGTCAATTAGCTGCATTTACAATAACATTAATTATTGGTTTATGGATGCATATTTACACAGTTTTTTAGTTTGATTTCTTCATTTAATCTTCACTTTTTAACACTGTTTAAGTTAGATAAGAACATCTTGGAGACATAAATTAAATAATTAGACTAAATCAAATGGACAAGTTTAATTATCACTGTGTTAAAATATTATTTTCATCACAATGGTTCAGTTACATGGAAACACATCAGCAAGCGGGTTTGCTTAAATAATGCCAGGAGGGAGGACTACATGCTAACACTTTTATGTGTTTAGCTATTAGAAAAGAGCCTTTAATCCTGAAAGTAGATTGCTTTTCAACTGTATAAATCATTTATGTATATTTGTTTTATCTTATTCTGGGTCTCTAGATATTTCCTGTTTACTCTGAATCTCCCCAGCTGAGCTTACCAGAGAAGAAAATGATAAAATTTGGTTGATTTATCATTTCAACTAACTTGAAGGAAAAATTAGAAAATAATAACGTAAAATCAGAATATAGGCAGGAGTGCCTTGGCATTTCAATCATCCCTTCATTTCAGCCCTTTAGAACAGTGAAGTGCTGAAGGCCATGGAGTTAGTCTTAACAGATGGACAGAGCCTATTGTATGAGGAGACAGGGCTCCTTCAGTTGATCTGATTGACAACTAGTACAATAAGTTAATGCTGGAATTATGGAAACTTCCTGGAACTTCTCTTTTTTTATTTTTTAATTTTTTAAAATTTTTCCCAATATGCCTTTAAACCATTTTAATTACATGTAAGTATTAAGGTCAGTTCTAGGTTGAGGGCCTAGCAACAAAATAGATGCAAATAGTTAAGGAACAAATAAGACAATAAACACAAACAGTCAAAGAACAAGCAAGGCAATAAACAAAGTCCCATGATCTAAGGGCTTCTCAGAATGACCAAAATATCTTAGTCTACTAGTCCCTGTCCTAGCCCAAAGTCATTTTCATGTCTGAAACCTACTTCTTTGTTCTAGCCTAAGATTTAGATTCCTGCCTGAAATTACTTCTTGGTTCTAGCCTAAGATGATGTTATAAAAGCTCAAGATAGGAACAGACTATGTGTGGCCTCAGCCCTAGAGGAGATTGAAGCCTAGATCTGGGTTGAAGACATGATATAAACCAAGTAATTTTGTGTGTCTGCATTATGGTTACAAAATGACCATGTCCTATTCCAAAATGCAGAGGAAGTTACACACCTGGTTTATTTGTCATAACCTCCTCCCTTGTAATTGGCACATCTGTACTAAGTGCTCAGTAAATACTACTTTCCTCTCTCCAATATATTTCAGAATTGCTACTTGCCAATTAAACATCACTGTTTTCTCTGCTCCCCGAATGAAAGATGGCCAGCTGCTTTATGCTCCTGTTGCCATCACAGACCATACTATGAAATTGTTAGCTAATCCAAACTCTTCTGTCCCTGTTGGCTTTGATTGGTATTTTGTTTATCACATCAACATGTAACTAATGCTTCTGTTTCAAGGAATAAATAGAGAAACTTGCTTTAAAAAATGCTTTTTATCACTATTCCACCTTGCGCCAAGTGTTTTCTTGGTTCATAGTATCTCACTTTGCAGTGTCATCTTTCCCAGTACTATAGTCATCTCAGAATATATCAAGATTGTTAAGTATCAGCTTATAGTACATCCTAAGCTTCAGCTTATGATATCATAAGAATATCTACTTAAAACAGTGCTCAATGAAGCCAAGCCTGCCATTCCTCAGTTGATATATACACTTTACCATTCTGTTTTCTATTTACCTCTTGCTAGTTTTTCTAACATATGGCATATATGCATCTAGGCATAACACTTTGGAGTTTTGATTGAAGCAATTAACCTATTCCTCTAAACAGATAATTATCTTGTAACTAATAGTAAGAGCTACTTGAGTCCCCATGAGAAGAAGACACCAAACACTGTCACCACAAATATTATTTGATTTTATTCATAAAATAAGCATTCTAAGGAATATCAATTTCTCTACTAAATATGATATTGCATCTAGAAAAGAGGTTCTCAAACTTTCTAAGTTGCAATCCTTTAATGCAACTTGTTCCTCATATTGTGTAGACATTTACAGAACTGTAATTCATAACTCATTTGCTACTGTTATGAATCACCATGTAAATATCTTATATGAAAAACATCTGATACATGATCCCTAAGAGGGTCACAACCAACACGTTGACAACTTCTGGTCTAGGATTAGAAGATTCATGTGGTAGAATTCAAGGTCAGCCAACTTTCTTCTTTGCTCATACCCTATGCTTTCATCACTTTGCCAGTTCTTGTAAGCAGAAATATAGTGTAATGAAAAAGTTGTAAAATTTCAAATGGAAGTATAACCATATGCCAGTTTAAGAAAGAAGAAAGGAAATAAAGAAAGAGAAAGAGGGAGGAAGGAAGATATATATATATATCTATATATATATCTAGATAGATAGATAGATAGATAGATAGATAGATAGATAGATAGACCAGTCTCAACTTTGGGACCATTGATAGCAATTTCAGAAGCAAATTTAGACAGATGACACTGACCTGAGGAGATGTCGATTTGGCTTGTCTTGGTCTGTGTGGTGTTTATGTGGACGCTCACTTTGCTCTCCACAAGGTCAATCTCCACATTGCCCAAGTTTTCTGCAAAGTGACTGAAGAGCAAGAGACCACTGGGGTTCCAAGTCCTAAACTGGAAACTGACTGAGAGCAGGTCCTGATTGAGCCTGCCAGGTACCTCCAGGTAACTTGTCGCATTGAAGAAGACTGGAACTGTATAGGGCTCCACACAAGAGAAACTCAGATTCCCCTGCAAGCAAACAAACATCTGTGTGAGGCTATTGACAAAGAACTGGTTCTACAAATTTCAAAGCAGTTTTTAAACCTGTACTAAACTTAAGGGCTAGCATCTCAGCCTGATTCAGTGCATGCATGGATTTTCCATGGAACTTCTTGAAGTGTTAGACCCAGTAAATGCAGTAATTGGACTTCTAGTTCTGAGTGTAGCAAGCAACACCAATCAAAAGACTGACAGTTTACCTGCCTGCTGTGATGGGGAGACCACATTATGACTTTCTTTCATCTTTTTAAGGAACTGTCTTCTTTCATATGCTTAGGAATTGGGGGATAGTATTACTTCTGTCTATCTATAATATATATATATATATATATGTATATGTATATGTATATGTATATGTATATGCATATGTATGTGATGTATATGTATATGTATACACATACAATGTATAGTATATAATGCATATATGCATTGTATACATATGTACATCATATACCTAGACCTATACATATACATCTTCCCAATGCCTAACTATTCCATTGCAACACATTAACTATTAAATCTGAAACAAATTGTCTTCTTATGGTAATATTTAACTTCACTTTATTCTGTTACTTTGCAGTTTATTTTTTAAATGATATTTGTTTTCCATGGACAAGAACTGCCTATGCAGAACAACTGAGGTGTTAAAATTGACCACTTAACTGTTGTATAGTGTTGTAGGGTTGTGTCCCAGACAATTACAGAGCATTTCTGGGTAAGCGTGCTGACTGGTGAGCTAGTGCAGTAGGAGGATATGGCTGTGCGAAGACAGGAAGTCTTCAGGGGCTGACTGAATTTCACAGAAATAACAGCTACTAATATCTTTGTGCAAATTTCTTATAAAATGTTTTCTTTGAATGGATGTTTACAAATGTTCTATTTCACGATTTTTCCTAGTGTTTTCTTTTTCTGTGTAGATTCTACTACAAAAAAAATTCTGTAATTACCTACAAATAATTTGTTAAAAATAGAATATACTTGTAGATGCCATATATTTACATATATGCATAAATATGCATACATATTTATGCATATATATACTGCTATTCAGTCTTCTCTAGTTTCAACATTCATTGTAGTTATAGTTGCCTTGGTAATGAGCTTCCATGGTTGGTACACTGTAGTTTGAGTACCAAATGGATACATCTCAAAATCAACACTAAGATTTAGTTAGAAATAATACTTTACTTATTAAAATTGCAAATATTAGAAATGATATTCTTATTATTTCAATTTATATCTTTTTTCTGAAATTTCAATTTCTGAGAACAGTGAAAAGACCATTGTGCCATTTTACTCAATGCTTAAAATACTTAAAAGTGTGTGTGTGTGTGTGTGTGTGTGTGTGTATACATATAACATATGGACTGTGTGTGTTAGTGGGAATAGTATGTGGGATATATGTTTGTGTGTTTGTATGTGATCATACACTGTGGCATATGTGCTTATACTACATAGTCCATGTACATAATGTATGAAGTGTTTGTGCTTGCACGTATGTTTAATTGCTCTGTTAGTTAACGTGTTTGTATGTATAAATTATGTGTTTTTCACTATGTATTATTGTATGTGCCATGTGTGTGTTTATTTGTACATGTGTATAATGCATAGTGAATATGTGTGTTTGTGTGTGTGTTCCTATGTGGTAGGTATTTGTGTGTATTAAATTGTGTACAATGGTCAGCATTTATGGATTGTATGTGGTATATGTATAGTGCGGTTTGAATAATTGCTTCCACAGACTCATATATTTGAATATTTTTTCAATGATAATGTGACTGTTTGAAATGATTATGGTAGGTGTGGCCTTATCGGAAGGAGGAATTGTGTCACTGAGGTTGGGCTTAGATGTCTCAAAAAGCCCTGCCAGGCTCTCTCCTCTCTCTCTCTCTCTCTCTCTCTCTCTCTCTCTCTCTCTCTCTCCCTCTCTCTCTCTCTCTTTCCTGGCTTTAGATCAGAATGTAATTATCAATTATTGGTCCAGAACCATGCTCCTCCTATGCTTTTCATCATGATGATAATAGACCAACACTGAAACTTTAAATAAGCCCCCAATTAAACACTTTCTGTTAAGAGTTGCCTTGGTCAAGGTCTCTTCACAGCAATAGACCAGTAACCAAGACAGTAGGTTTATGTGTGTGCATAGTATGTGGAACGTGTGGTGGCTTGTATAGTATGTGGTGGGTGTTAGTGTGTGTATTTGCTGGTACAGAATATGCAAAATATGGATATGTGTTTGTGTTTAGTGTAGGGGATGTGTGTAGGACTGCATGTGTGAATGTGGAAACAATATGAGAAATAATACAGATTTATGAAAGAAGCCACGGCATTCATGTGGTCATCTATATAGAGACTAAAATCTAGACTTGTCACTTAGAATCACCTTGGAAAGTTGTTATTCCAGGTTAAGCCTTGATATTTATAATTTACAAAGTGTTCATGTTTTCTTTTTTTAAAATTTATTTACATTCTAGATGTTGCCATACCTCCCAATATGCCCTGCCACAGTTTCTCATCTTATTCCTCTTCCCTCTTGTTCCCCAGAGGGTACTCCCCGCCACCAAGCATTCCCCTTCCCTGTGGCCTCAAGTCTCTAGAAGATTAGGCACATCTTCTCCAACTGAGGCCAGACTAGGCAGTTCTCTGCTACATATGCGTCCATGGCCTTGGACCAGCCCATGTATGCTGCCTGGTGGTTGGCCCATTCGTGGGGAGCTCCCTGGGGTATGGGTTGGTTGAGACTACTGGTCTTCCTATGAGGTTACTCTCTCTTTCAGCTTCTTCAATCCTTCCCCTAATTCAACTGCAGGGTCCATGACTCCAATCCAATGGTTGGGTGTAAGTAACTGTGTCTGTCTCAGTCAGTTGTTGGTAGGGCCTTTGAGAGGACAGCCATATTACATTTGTGTCTGTGTCCCTGGGTACTGCAGACTTCCTGGGAGACAGGCAGGTTGTGGGGTTTGGGAGGGTATCATGCCAGCTGAGCTGGCCCCTGTGGAGAATCAAATGTGAAGTTCATATTTTCTTATGGTATAATCTCACATTGCAGTGGATATTGGTGCACACCTTATCACAGTGTTGCTTTACAATAAAGCTATCTTTCTCTAATTCTATACTATATTACTTAAAGTGAGCCAAAATTCAGTTTTTTTTTTTTTGTTAGTGCCAATTCCTCATTATGTTTAAGGGAAATTTTCATCACAGAATCATTTCCTTTACACTAGCTTTACAATGTTTTCACTTACTGTTGTCTACTCACTGAGATGGGGCTTTTCATTTATCCAGATATTCTTTTGATTTTTGTCATTTTCAAAGATGAGCTCAAATTCGGGAAAACAGGATCATCATAGCGCTTTTAGAGGCAGTGTGCAAAGTTAAAGGATTATCTCATTTGGTGGCTTTCAAAAGTATAGTCCTTTATAATCTCAGGCACTCATGCCCATATGGCAGTGGTTGATGAGATAGTTCCTGGCCAGGCAGAGCCATAGAGAAGCCCTGTGATAAACATTTGTTAGTATCTTTAGGCTAACTAGCAGGACATAGGAGGTAGAACGCTGAAACATCCTCATTATTTGGTCTTTTCCAAAAAATTTGAAACCAGTCTCCACTCAGAAGAAACTCTGTGTGAGTTTTGTGGCTCTCTTTCATTTTCCCCCAGAAAACATTTTTTTTTATTTAAGCCAGTATTCAATTATTACTAAGATATTTTTTGTATATAACTTTAATGTTCTTCATTGACAGTTCCATATATGTATATAATTATTTATGGTTACTCTCCTTATCCTCTCAAAACTCAGTGTACCACTGTCATCCTGTCTTCCTTCTTATAAGTCTTAAGTGTACAGTTTAAAATCACTGGATACACAAGCTGGCTTGACTCTCAATCTGAATTTTGAGTATGTCAAGTATCTCCACATTGCTGGGCAACATCTGCCTTTTATTATTAAACTGAACCAAAATAGTGTGGAAAGGACTGTTTGTTTGTTGTTATTCAATGCCCCTGGATCAATATTTTGGACTCTTACCACATTTGATGGCTCTAATTTCTTTCTTCGGGCAAGATCAGTAATATTGACACCATTGTAGTTGATGCTTTCCATACAGCCCTTAAAGTTCTTCCTATTACTGGAACTTGGCTTGCCAGAGAAAGGTATGCCTCCAAATGTTATCTTTAAGAAAAATAATAATTATAAATATTTACATTTTCTTACGGTAAATGGTACAGAATTATAAATACAACTAATGTCAGACACCTTTATTTCAGTAGAAGTTATGCAAACCTTATGTTGCCTACAAAATCTTTTGCTCAGTACGTTATGCTGTTGCTGAAATGCATAATGAAATCATTAATTCCAATAATTATACCATAACTTTACCAATAAAATAGCAAATGTCACTTGCATTTTTTTTAAAAACCGAAGGCATTTTATAAATAGTCTTGAGAGGATTTTAGAAAGATTTTATCTAGGAACTTTATTTTATCAAGGAATATTAAAACTGTATTTTCATATTTATCATTCAAAGACATGTTACCAATAAATGCCTCTAGTAATCTCAAGACAACCAGAACTAATATAATAAGCTGATAAAAGTGTAGCCTAAAGCAAGGAATACTATACTTACTCTCTGGAGGTTTTATGAAGTCGAATGACTCTTCAAGTCAAAGGTTCATTAAAATTATTTTGAGTATAGAAAATAGCTGAAAAATACCATTAGTGTATGGCTTAGGGACTTTGTGAGACATGGGGGCTGTACGTTGAACAGTCAAGGTTTGTACATTTTATAGATCTTACAGACCTTAAGGACTAAGGCCAATCTTCCTAAACGTGCTCCATTGAGTATAACTGCTTCTAGGGGATATGGTTTTTCTCTATGTTTTTCTCATCAGTTTTGAATTATGTAGCCTCAATACAGATGACACAAAATTATCCTTTATCAGCAATGGTAGGAATATTCACTAGTAATAGTGCATTAATGATAAAATGAATATTTGTAGAAATCATGTCAATTTCTATGGAGTTGAATTTTTCCAGTACTATCATTTTCAATTTTTCCCTTACAGTTTTTAATATAAAAGTAATTGTTGAGACATTATTGAAAGAGAAGACTTTATATTTGGTATAAGGCATGGACATGCTCCATTCCAGGAGGTACATGAGTAAATTATGTTTCATTATTTGGTGCTCTGGCATTTAAAATGCTTAATTAGTTTTAGAGAAAAAGACAAATTAATGATGGTTCATGACACAATGTTTTTAAAAAGGCCCCATTTAAAATAAAGTTAACTATTATAAATCACTTTCAGCTGAATATACACCTCATGCAATGATTCATACATGAGAGGAGAATTTAAGAATAAATTAAAACACATAGAAATTAAATAGGAATCTACAAATTGAAAATCTAGAGTAGTTGAAAATAGTAGAAATATTATGAGAAAGTTACAGTGACCTAGTCTATCCAGGTTTTATGAAGTTGATCCTGATACTGATGACAGTGACTATAATATTAAAATGAAATGCTGGATAGCTGTGTACAGTTCCTTTTGTTCATTACTCTTATGAGATCCATAGTAATACAATTTATATTTTCTTCTTTTTAAACTTTATTCATAGTATTATATTAGTATTAGTATTAGTATTAGTATTAGTGTGTGTGTGTGTGTGTGTGTGTGTATGTGTGTGTGTGTTCATATGGACATGCTGTGACACACGTGTAGGGGTTAGAAGACAAATTATGGAATAGATTCTATCCTTCCATCATGTGGGTACCAGGGTTGGAATTCTGTTACTCAGGCTTGTCAGCAAGTATTTTTACTTGCCAAACCTTGTCATTGACTCCTGTGTTTGGAGCTGGAAGCACTACATTTCAAATGTGTTGCTATACTTGCTTCATGTTACAGATTTGTTCCTCCGTGCACATGATTTCTTTAATCAAGGGCTTTGTTTTACCATCATGATGCTGATTCATATGCACTATAAATTTCTTCTCCTTTCAGTAACCAGGGAACATGCTCAATTCTGGGAAGCATGGTCATAAAGCATTGAAGACTAGAGTCAGAGGATGCTTAGCAGGGAAATGAGTTCTAATCCAGTTTTCTATGGAATCAATCAAATATTAGTTTGTCATTTACTTTTTCTAGCCATATATTGGTATTCAGATGAAGTTGTGTGATCATAACATTGTAAAATATTCTAAAATTATGGTGATAAAACACTTTTGCAGTAGTTAGATTAAAAATTATTAGTAGTAGTTAGTGGAAGTTTCTTTCCGTAGTCTTAGTAAAATTACCACCACTTTTAACTCTTATTTATTAACTGTTTAATTGGGTACAAGGCATTTGTGAAGTATAGCAGGTGCTAGTAGACACTGCTACTGTACTTGTTCTACACCCTTTAAAAAATGGGGTACTAATTTTCTCTAGGTAACTGAATCTTATCCAAGTCAGCATACATTGCATTTACCAATCTCGCTAGGAGTTGTTTGAGTGTATGTCACCCTAAGATCATAAAATAGGAAAAAAAGAGCCTTTAAACGCATCTTCCTTCGTGCTGATCATAATGAAGATGGGACTATAAAATGTCCTTCTTGATGTAATTTACCACAGGTATGAAAATAATGCAAGAGAAAAGGAGACTGCAGTGGAATCACGTTTGAAACTAGAGCTAAATGAAAACAAGGTTGGATATTTTCATGTGAAAGAGATAAAAATGCATCTGTTTGGAAGGATATAAAATCTATTATTATCTATCTATCTATATATTTATCTTCATAATTTCTATATATGATACATACATATGTATACACACACACACACACACACACACACACATATATATATATATATGTATGTATATGTGTGTGTGTTGTTTCATCATACAATCTCAAAAGAAATATGATCTTATTTTCTTATTATATTAAGTGGATATGAATTACTCATGTTACCCAAATCATGAAGATCAAAAAGGGATTTGAACCCAGGCTTTCAGTTCTTCTGAAGGATAAAGGTTTAACACTCTCTATGTCTACAGTCCATTTAAAGACCATAAATAAATAAATACTGCTAGGGAGAGTCACTCTCTGATTCTCAAACAGAGCTGTGGTGCAAAAGACCATGGTTTATCAAGCAAAGTGCTGTAAGGGGCATTTAACTAAAAATAGAATCAAGGCAAACAGCAGATTACTGTCCTGTCCTTCAGTTTCCTTGTCTTGGAGAAAATCAAAATATGTATTTCTTCCATCTCAGGCTACCATACATTTAGAAGTTTGACTCTGATAGAGATCTCTATATTTCATGACATAACATCACTACACAGAAGAGGAGACACGGAAAATTTTGGGGCTACTTTTATACACAATAGTAATGTCAACATTGAGCCATGTCAAAGGTGCAAAGCTATATATCACATCTCTTTTGCTGATATGCATTGCTGAGAATGGTAACACATGTATTCATCTACCCCTACAATGTTCTGGTGGATCCTGCTTGTACTAGTTGGTTCATTAGGACTTACGTTAAATAGAACTGTTATTGAAACACAGGTAAGTGAGCACCTGAATTAAACTGCATAAACAGAATATTAATATCTACTCTGAAGTAATCTCAACACTTATTATATGTTCTTCAGATTATTTACATACCACCCATCTAACACAAGTACTCTGTTTTGTAATGGTGTGACAGTGGGCATTTATTTTTAGAAGCCACACACTTAAAATCCAATTGATAGCATGAAATTCCCATCATGAGGTATTTACACTATGAGAGTTAAAGAATCAAACCAGTGAAGTCCCCATTTTCCACTCTAGTAAGAGCTTCTTAAGGCATCCTGTAATAAGCCTCAAAATCTTTTGCTGCAGACCACTTTGCAAGAATGCAAGTCAAGGAGTTTAAGGGGAAAGGACATGGTTTCTGTGAATATGAGAGGACTATCTCCTTTATTCTTTGAGGTTTAAAGACTCCAATATGACTTGCACAAAACGTAAATTATGTTAGATTTGAAGTTAATATTACCAGTCAGTGTAATAGGAGTCTACTTATTATGTTCTTACATCAAGGACAAGTTCAAGGAAGTATGGACAACTATTTTGATACTAACTATTAAATATAGCTCAGATTTATTTAAAGAACACAAAAGAGACTATAATTGCTATGTAGTATACAATACAAATCTAAACACAACTGTCTTTGCTATGATACCCATGGTAATAACTGTTGTTCCCAAGATGAGAGTTACCGGGTACTAACTTATCAACTAGCTCATTATTTTCAGTGCATTTATATTTTGTCATACTATGTTTTCTGATAGATCTGTCACACTCATTCAGGTCAATAGCTAAAACTCCCAAACATAGAACTGTGTTGAGTACAGAAGGTTTTGACACACTGTAAAATTCTAGATCCACTGTGCTCATGTGGAATGTGTTGTGTGTGCATGAATATGCACAGATTTCATCACAAACTCTATAGGGACACTGACCTCAAATCTTTAATTACAGTTTTTGAAAATTGGAATTATGTTTGCCCATGGCTAATGCTTCAGAATGCACCCCCATTCTGTGATACTTCAAAGTTTATTAATATAAGATGAATAATTCATTTGCAAGTTCTCCCATACACTAGAGCAATAAGTCACAAGAGATGTGGTAGAAAACTTGCCGGAGATAAAATTTCTTAGACTTTCACATTTTTAAACTTTAAAAAGAATTATTTTAGTTTTGAGATGATAATATAATTACATCAATTCTCCCTTCTCTTTCCTCCCTCCAAACCCTCTTATGTATTCCACTTGATCTCTTTCAAATTCATGGCTTCTTTTAATAATCATTTGGGGATGAATATTTTTGGAGACAGTAATTTAGCCTTAAGCTTATATTTTTATGTTAAGTCTCCATTGACTTATAAAAATATATACTATAGCTATCAATTCAGACTTTTTACCAATAATTTTATGGTGTACATATTCTACATTTATAATCTTTACATATATTTGTTGAATAAAATACACACACACACACACACACACACACACACACACTGCTCATGGATTTCTTCTTTCTAAAATGTAGATGCCAAGGAATACAATTGAAACAATTTTAGAGGGTATCCTAATATACATAAAATCTTCAAAGAAATCATAATACTTGGTATATCTTGGACACTATCTGAAACACTACTCGTGGAGTTTGACAATTTAATATTAAGTCTTGCCCTGTTCAGACTCATGAATTTCTGTTATGTTGAGGCTGGAAATAAAATGTACAACACAACAAATGATGAGAAAAAAGTAACAGTATCAAATCAGACTCTGAATGTGAAAGAATATTAAAGTACTTTAATTTTGTCCCTTACCACCCTAGTATTTAATAATAGGGTATTTTTATCTATACATTCAAATAGCTATCAATATTTTAGGACATATATTTTCAGTTATTTGAGAAACTAGCTTTGGAATGCTTTGGAAAATTATTATATCATTACTAGTTCCATGCACTAAGAAAGTATGGAGCCTGGAATTGAGTAAGATGTCTTGGTTTGTATTTTGGTCAGATGCTGTTCTGAATATATAGTGTTTTCTTATACCAATTACACATACAATGTTTTACCCCGATATATTATTAACAGATGTGATGGAATAAATTGAATTACTCTGATAATGTATTTATTTATGTGGGAGAGTATTTGTATGCTCTATTAGGTTTGGGCGGGTAAGAGTACAACTTGTAAGTATATATATTTTTATTCCACTATGTAGACTTCCAGAATTGAATTTAGGGTTCTCACTGAGCTAAAATATTAAAAAAAAAATACTTCATCATATAGAAATTAAAATGTATGATATCCCATGTATCATTTTATTTTTTATGACAACTATGTCTGAAAAATCAAGAGTTTTCTTAAATTCTAATCTATAATTATTAATTTATAAATAATGATATAAATTAAAGTGAAGCTTTTTTTCAGTATACTACAAAAATGAATAAACCTTCCATGCACAGCATACTGTACAGTCTCATGAGTAATAGAGGCCTTAAGTTATATCCTGCTGTGAAGGTTGGGAGTAGGGATCTATGTATAAAGGCTGGATTCTTAGGGTGTTAGAATAGGAAGGAGCTGTGGACTTTTAATAGCTGGAGGTGAGGGTGCAGTACATAACTATGTCTTAGCATACTTGTAAAGAGACTGCAGAACAGTCTAGAGGGGATGGATAACAGCAGGGAAACAGGGTCTTCTAAATACAACAGGATCAATGCACATGTGAAATCATTGACACTGGGGCAGTGTGCACAGAGTCTGCATAGGTCTGCACCAAATATGGCCCTAGCTATGAAAAGACACATGCGGACACATGTTGCCATTCGTAATCCAAAAACCTTTTGCAGTTAATGGCCTCTTGTAAAAGAAAATTTAGTTTTTTCTAAATGAGTCTTACTGTGGAAACAAACTACATTTAAGGGTCCACTCCGTACCCAGCAGTATATGTCCAACTTAAAATGAACTAAACATTATCTTTAGAGGTTCCCTTTCTCATAATGTCATATCAAGGATATCTTTCATTTTTTAAATTTTATTTTTGATTTGTTATATTTGTTCATATATGCATTTCTGTCTCCTTGTACTCTATGGGTTCTTTGTTGCATATGAGTTTCAGTTTTCTGTGCAAGTGAGTGGGTCACTGCATCTATATCTGTTTCTAGCCCCTTTTTTGGCTCCTTTACTCCTGTTTGTCTTGTCCTATACTATTGTGTCAGTTTTTGCTTTGTTTTATTTCATTATTATTCCTTAGAAGACTGTTTGCTTTCCAATGAAAAGAAAAAAGGGGGCAGAAGGACACAGAGAGGAACTGGAAAGAGCAGACGATGGGGAAACCATAATCAAAATATACTGTGTGAGAAAGGAAGCCATTTTCAATAAAAGGAAAAGACTAACAATTAAAGATATACGTATAATATCTAGTGCAATTACATATAAAATTTGATAAATGAATTAGATTTAACGATAGTTTCTTTCTATGAGGAGGGCAGAAAAAGGGGTGTGAGCAGTTATGTAAGTAACAGCAAAGCAACAGTAAAGTAGGAATTCCGTTCTCCCTCCTGATCCTAACTCCTCACGTGTACCTCATAGTCCAAGTCCAGGTAGTCAAACTCTCCATTGGTGCGGAAATGCTGCATGCTCCTGTCCAGGGTCAGGTTAATGCTGCGTCCCTGGCGCTCAATGAGTACAGAGTGCCAGTGGTGATCGTCCAGCAGGCTCCCAGATGTCACAGATGTGTGCCCATAGATGGGGCCTAGCTGGTTGCTTCCTGAGTAGTGGGAACAAAACAGAAATAAGATGTTGACTACACAGGCCACTGTGCATGGCAGCAGATCTTCTTCTATATATAAGTGTATATAAAAGTGAAGAGTTGTCTATCGAAGCTAGTGTAGGACCATCAGGATTTTTACCCTGGGTACAAATATAAGCTGTTAACAGTGACGAGAAGCTGTTCTCTTAAAACGCAAATGCAAATGTTTTTGGACAGTGTTGTAAATTTTATTAAGTTTTGGTGGGTGTGCGGGTGGCAATCAGGTCATTGTCACATGGGCTCAGTTGCCTGAAGGCCTGAGATCTGACAGTGTCACCATTAGTTTGCTGCTTAGATGGGGAAAAATTGGTAACTGCTCTGAGTCTGGCTATTGACATGTGGAAAATAATTCTTGTTTCCTCATGCATGGTGACAAAATCAAAAATGTCTGAGTGATAATGAAGTGTGTGTGTATGTGCATTCACATGTATGTGTATGTAGTTATGTATGTGTGTGCGTGCATGTGTAGGCATGCATGAATGGTTATATGTGTGTTTTCATGTGTGCATGTGTTTGTGTAATTACATGTATGTTTCTGTATGTATGTGTGTGTACCTGCATGTGTGAATTCATGCATGAATGTGCTCATCTATATTGTGAGAGACCAGAATGACAAGAGAAGAAATAAAAGAGAAGTCTGAGTTTTATTGTTTGAAACACATACACACACACGCACAGTCTGAGTAGCAGGGCAGTCATCTGCTAATTACAGATGGCACTAAAGAGTATAGTAGGTACTTGAGTAGATATATTTCTACTGCTGTCATAAATTTCAGTCCACCAATAAAACTCTGGAAGTGAAATACTTTTCAGTGAAATGGTAATGAACTCTTTTTTTGTGAGATCTTAGAATAAGTGACGTGTTCTACAAATATAATGTCACATCTCTATAAGCCACAGTCGACTTTCAAAGGTTACTCTACATGTTTTATTAGAGAAAAGTAAAATGAAAACAGCTTTGAAAAAAATAAATATCTTGGGTTGGAAATATAGCTTAGTGGATAAAGTGGATACTTGCTGTCCTGCTGATATACTTAGTTGGATTCCCAGAACGCATGTTGTACTAGAAAAAATTAGTCTCCTGCAGGCTGTCTGTCCTCTGACCTTCACACATAAACACACTGTGACATGCATATGCTCCTCTACATGTATTCATACAAAATAAATTTAATAAAATAAAAATTTAAGAAAATATCATCTTTGGACACTAGGTATCTATTTACACACAAATTCACATAGACAGCTGTTTTATAAATTCTTTTATTTGGGTTCTGATTCCAATTCTAAGAATTTCCCTTCCATTCTACAGGGTCATGTACTAAATATAGTTTCTTGCCCTCCCCTGAGTCTCAAAACAAATGCCTGTTTATGATTACAGCTGAAGAATATCATGGAGAATAAATAAGTAAAATGAAATGCAAATTATTTCCTCCACTAAAAATAATTTAACCTATTTTCATCCAGATATTTTCCATATGCAAGTATTTAATTATGTATATATGCTATATACATATTCAGGTATATATATTTAATGTGAAACCTTTCATGTAATAGTTAATATTCTTGAGGAGGCTGAATATTCTATTTGCTTCTTACTGGGCTACAATATAGTTGCTTCACTGGATAAAAGAGCAGGCTATTTGCAGCTCTTTCTAAAATCAAGGTAACATTATCCCTCACCTGACTCTGAACAATACACACCTTCCTGTACTTCTAATCTTTTCCAATGAGAAGATTGTTTAGTCTTTTGACCAACATCTAGATACGGATATACATGAGTTGGAGAACTACATAGAGCAATATTTCTCAACCTCCCCAATGCTGCTACCATTTCCTAGAGTTCCTCATGTTGTCTTTACTCCCAATAAGATTATCTTGTTGTTACTTTATAACTGTAATTTTGCTATTGTTATGATTTATAATGTAAATATCTGTGTTTACTGACAATTTTAAGTGACCCCCTATAAAAGGGTCATTGAACACCCAAAGGGATCTGGACCCTCAGCTTGAGAACTGCTGATATCGAGATTTAAAATAACATAGTATCCCGAGATGTACAATAGTTATTGCCACTTTTACCGTAGTTAGTCTCATGGACTTTGACTACCAGCATTTAGGCCCTATTTAACGTCTCCTCTAAGACATTGTAAAATAGACATGCATTATGTTCATCTGCCATCACTAGGATGGTAGGGAAATTTTCTTCCAATAGCAGTGTTGAGAAAAGTTTCTTTTTCATTGGTGTTTCTGAATGCTATTTCAAATCTTCTATCTATGCTGGAGGAATTACTTCACTTTGATTTATTCGAGGGTTTGGTGTTCATTCTTCACTGGATTTTATGCATTTCTCATATGCTTCTCTCCAGTGCTGAAGGATAACTCAATGGTCATCTTGATCAGACATCTCTCCTTATATAAGGACTCACTTAGTGACACATTGATCAGTCTCCTGACAGGGAGCTAAGTTCACTGGAAGACTTCATTTACCACAGCACCAAAGTCACTTGCCTTTTCAATTTGTCCCAACATCAAATAGACTACAGTAAACATGTCCCAAAACTTTTTATTTGTTTGTTTGTTTTACAAAACTGCTAGTCCCCCTCCCGCACTGTCCTAGATCAGTTCTCTAGCATTTTCTATTTATGTTTCTCTGTTCACATAGATCTGGCAATACAGCATACTTCTGGTGGTCATGCTCATCTTCCAGTGTTATGACAGGCAGAGCTCAGTGGTCACTAGGATGGTAAGGCCATGAGTTCTGGCTCCTCATCACTCAAAGTGGCATGATGGCTAGTTATATTTTATATACTCTAAATATGTTTTAATAACATACATTTAATGAACATGATCAGGTATTGGGAATGTAGAACAAGAATGAAGCCCAGAGGGACAGCAGAAAGAATGAAAACAGGCAACCTTGGAAGGTAGGAGGTGAGGGGACCTTATAGAATGTACCAGAGACTTGGAGGTGAGAGAAATTCTGGACTCAGAAGGAAGGACTTTAGATAAAATGCCCAACAGTGGGGGTGGGAACTTGTAGAGCCCACCTCCAAAAGAAAGACAATGCATAAATAAAGTGGAAGGATAGAGTTGCCATCTCACAGTAAAAAACTCTGACTCAGAATTGTCCCTGTCTAAAAGAACTTCAGGAACGAAAATGGAGAAGAGGCTGAGGGAAAGGAGGTCCAGTGACCAGTCCAACTTGGGATTTACTCAAGAGTAGGCTTTAAGGCCTGACATTATTAATGATACTATGGTGTGCTTACAGACAGGAGCCTAGCATTGCTGCCATCTGAGAGGCCCAACAAGCTACCGAAAGTGTCAGATGCAGGTTCTTAAATCCAACCAATGGATAGAAGCTAGGGACCCATGTGGTTGAATTACAGAAAGGCTGGAAGAAGCTGAGGAGGAGGGTGACCCCATAGGAAGACCAGCAGTCTCAACTAACCTGGACCCCTGAGATCTCTCAGCCACTAAGCCACCAACTAGGCAGCATTCACTAGCTGATATGAGGCCCCCAACACATATACAGCAGAGGAGTGCCTGGTCTGGCCTCAGTGAGAGAAGATACACCTAACCCTCGAGAGACTTGAGGCTGTTGGGATGGGAGTGGGGATGGGGACATCCACTTGGAGATGGGGAGAAGGAAAGGGATAAGGAATTGTCAGAGGTTGGACCTTGAGAGGGATATTGACTGGACTGTAAATATAGATTAAAGAATAAGAATAATAAAAAAATATATAAACTATTTCAAATATCTGAAGCTATGTTTTAAGATAATTTTACCCTAAATATCTTTATTAGCAGAATAGTAAAAATGATCACTTGTCACTTACACATAAACCTTGAAAAGACACACTTACTAATTTTACAAAAGATATTATTTTCCATTTTATTGTTTGTTATTCATATAACTGATGTGATAGATTATTTTGTTCCTTTAGTATTTAATTTTTCTATTCTGTGTTGTCTTTTATATCTAATGTATACATTTTCATTTTGCAACATGAAACTATTATAGAGTGGTGTGATTCATTTTTCAAGAATAACATTCATATTGCACGTATAACATTTACATTTTCCTCAGCTTTACATTCACTTTATTTTAATGTGAAAAACAGTGTTTTTGTATAAGTATGTGATTCACATTTTCACTATTTTGTCTTTTGAGTGTGGATGTTATATAGTCAAAGGTATATTTTTATGGCAGTGTTTAATTGCATACAAATTTTCTAATTAAATTTAAGTTTTTAGATTTAACAAATAAGTTAACACTGAGGACTCAAAATATTTTCAGGATTGCCCCAAGCCTCAAAGTAATCTAGGACAGTGAAGCCCAATTGCTAAGGTGTTTTTTGAGTGTTTCAATCTTCAATTTTTTGTCTTTCTCTGGTGATGCATTTCACAAGTGTGTTTTAGTTATTGCCTTGTGCGATCTAGAATTCTGCTTCCATTGCTGAGTATGTTTTCTTTAGCAATTATTGACTCTTAGATACGTTTAGTAGTTTAGTTAAGTTCAAGTATTTATTACCACATATTTTACTCTTCACTTATAAGATGTGTCAGTAAGAATATTCTCTTAATTCCGCATATAAACACCCTTTGTTTACGTAATAATCAGGGCAAATGTTGTCTTGCTATTAATCTCTGTAGTTCCTTCTGCTCTCTTTTTATTTTATTTTTTATTGGATATTTTCTTTATTTACATTTCATATGTTATCACCTTTCCCATTACCCCCCGAAACCCCTATACCATACCCCATACCCTGTTCTATGAGGATGTTCCCCTACCTACACACCCACTCCTGCCTCCCCACCCACGAATTCCCCTACATTGGGTCATTGAGCCTTCACAGGACCAAGGGCCTTTCCACCACTGATGCCTGACAAGGCCATCCTCTGCTACATATGCGGCTGAAGCCATGATTTCCTCCATGTGTACTCCTTGGTTGGTGGTTTAGTCCCTGGGAGCTTTGGGAAGTCTGGTTGGTTGATACTATTGTTCTTCCTATGGGGTTGCAAATCCCTTCAGCTCCTTCAGTCCTTTCTCTAACTCCTCTATTGGGGACCCTATTGTAGACCCCGTACTCAGTCCAGTAGTTGGCTACAAGCATCCCTCCTATATTTGTCAGGCTCTGGTACAGTCTCTCAGGAGACAGCTATATCAGATTCCTATCAGCAAGCACTTCTTGGCATCTACAATAGTGTCTGAGCTTGGTGACTGTATATGGGATAGATCCCCAGGTGGGCCAGTCTCTGGATGGCCTTTTATTCAGTTACTGATCCACACTTTGTCTATGTATTTGATCCCATGAGTATTTTGTTCTACTTTCTAAGAGAGACCGAAGCACCCACACTTTGGCCTTCCTTCTTCTTGAGCTTCATGTAGTCTGTTGTTGGGAGCCGTGGCAGGTGCTGGCAAAGTCCGCCATCGCTAGGTGGCACTGTCAGCCATAATTCTTCCTAGTAAACAAGTAAATTGCGCATGTGCCATGGTAAAAGCCCGCCAAAGTTAAAGCCCATCCCACGGCGTTTGGCGCGCTACGAGTAAGCAGCCAATCAGAGGTGAATACACCGCTCTAGGGTTTATAAGCAGTGCCACCCCAGGTCTTCTTCGTCTTCTTCCACCATTTTGGTTTTTGGGAATAAA
>NW_021604710.1:4217776-4227123 GCF_004785775.1 Grammomys surdaster | reverse complement strand
GAGTAGGTTTCCATGCTTCAGGTCCCACATGCAGGAGGAACATCTAATGTTCCAGCAGCCTGGAGGCTTTTGTGGCGGCAGGCCCCAATAACACTAGGAAGTCCTTGGTTCCAAAAGGGATTATTGTCATGGCAGATGGTGGATGAATCTGTAAGTACCCCTGTAAACCTCAGAGCAGTCCTGAGTTATATAGAGAGGGAGAAAGGGGGAGGATCTGGGGAGGCATGCTTAATTTGCTCCGCCCTCTGCCCTTCATTAATATGTAAATCCCTAGGGCCTGAGGCCTCTAGTCATGCCCTCTACCTGTGCACATTGGGAGGGGCTGTCTGGCCTACGTGACTGAACAATGTAATTCTATGGAGACTAGACTGCTTTTCAGGACCCTGGGTTCTGGGGACGTGCCAAACTCCTGCTGGTTCTCACATAGAGTCTCGGGGTTCTAGGCAACTGCCCATCCATGACCCAGAATACTCTTACGCAATCCCACAGGAGCTAAAACCATTTAGTACACAAAAGACAGCATTTTCAACAAATGGTGCTGGTTCAACTGGAAGACAGCATGTAGAAGAATGCAAATTGACCCATTCTTATCTCCTTGTACAAAGCTCAAGTCCAAGTGGATAAAGGACCTCCACATAAAACCATATACACTGAAACTAATTGAAGAGAAAGTGGGGAAGAGCCTCAAACACATGAGCATAAAGGAAAATTTCCTGAACAGAACACTAATGGCTTAAACTCTGAGATCAAGAATCAACAAATGGGACCTCATAAAATTGCAAAGCTTCTGTAAGGCAAAGGACACTATCAATAGGACAAAATAGCAACCAACAGATTGAGAAAAGATCTTTACCAATACTACATGATAGAGGGCTAATCCAAAATCTATACAAAGAACTTAAGAAATTTGACTCCAGAGAATCAAATAACTCTATTAAAAAATGGGATACAGAGCTAAACAAAGAATTCTCAACTGAGGAATACTGAATGGCTGAGAAACACTTAAAGAAATGTTCAGCATCCTTGTCATTAGGGAAATGCAAATCAAAACAACCCTGAGATTCCACCTCACACCAGTCAGAATGGCTAAGATCAAAATCTCATGTGACAGCAGATGCTGGTGAGGATGTGGAAAAAGAGAAATACTCCTCCATTGTTGGTGGGATTATAAGCTTGTACAATCACTCTGGAAATCAGTCTGCCAGTTTCTCAGAAAATTGGACACAATATTACCTGAGGATCCAGCTATACCATTCCTTGGTATATACCCAACAGATTCTCCAACATATAACAAGGACACATGCCCCACTATGTTCATAGCAGCCTTATATATAATATGCAGAAGCTGGAAAGAACCCAGATGTCCTTCAATAGAAGAATGGATACAGAAGATGTAGTAATTTACACAATGGAGTATTACTCAACTATTAAAAACAAAGAATTCATCAAATTCTTATACAAATGGATGGAGCTAGAAAATATCATCCTGAGTGAGGTAATCCCATCACAAAAGAACACACATATTAGCTCAAATGTTCAGAATACCCTCTTTTTATTTATTTATTTTTCTGAAAATGACACTAAGCATATATTTAGTGACCAAGCCGAAATCCCAGGAACCATGCTTTGTGTCTATGCTCTTCTTGCTTCCTACACAGTCTATCCTAGGTCATTCTAGATTTACCACTAGCATATTTCTCAGAGGCATTACTTTTTTTTTTAATCTCCCCTGACACTTTTCAACAATGTCATTTCATCCCTGGCCACGAATGTCTTGTTGGACTCACACGTTGGTCTAGGCAACACTTTCCATGAGAGTCTCAGTGAACATACAAGGTGAGCATCCATGAGCTCCTCATTCTTAATATTCAGGGCAGCAGTATCCTGCAGAATATGAACATCTCCTGAAATTCCTCTTGTGTCTTCAACAATTGACTGCATGCATTAACCATACTTGGGTTTTTGCTCGTAGTAGACACACAAGGTCTTTGTCTGCAATGGTCTCTCCCATACTTTCTTGTCTCTTTTGATAGCTTAATTTTTTTTTTCAAAACTTAAATCTTATCCTGGACATTGTGATTTTTCCTAAGAAAGAGTTTTCATTCATTATACATCCTGACACTGGTCCTATTGCTTCTTAGGGTGGCATTTCAATCTGAGCACAGTATAATAGCTACTTATTAAACTGACTTCCTAAGGCTTATATTTTGAAGTTATATTTTTATTTCACCGGGGCAGTTCACAAACTTTTTTAAAATATGGGTTATTAAATTTATTTACATTTCAAATGTTGTTCCTCTTCTCAGTCTCCCCTCCTCACACCCCCATTCTATCCTCCCTCCCCTTTGCATCTAAGAGGGTGTTCCCCCGCCCACCCACCCATTCCTGCCTCACCCCTCTAGCATCTGCTTATGCTGGTGCATCAAGCATCCACAGGACTAAGGATCTCCCCTTCCATTGATACCAGATAAGGCAATCCTCAAACTTAATGAGACCATGTTTTTCAGGTCTCCTATGTATCCTAATAGCTACTATAATATCGCACATAGTATAAGTGTCACAACAAACATTTTATTGAATCAATAGTTTTATGGGTTGAAAATAAAGTGTTCCCCAAAGATGCAGTGGTTAAAGCCTTGATCCAGGTTGATGAAGTTTAGAAAAGTGATTGGATGCTGATTCTTTCAACTTCATGGGTGGATCAGTCAGTCCACTGATAAAATAGTGATTTGCTAGTGCTATTGAGATGTGACAGGCACTAGGGGTTTGATCTTGGTTGAAAGAAAAAGGCCACAGTAAATGTTTTGGTGACATGTCTATCTTGTTTCTATCTTCTTCCAATTTTTTTTCTACTTCTGGCACCCCAGGAGCATCTTTGTTCTGTCATACCCTCCCTGGATGGTGTTCTACCTCAACACAATCCAGTGACTAGAATTATTCAACATGAAGCAATATCAGCTTTTCTCTGTTAAGAAGTTTTTCAGGTATATTGCCACAGTGATAAAAAAAAAGGTGACTTAGAGAAATAGCTATGTAAATAGATAATCTGCCACGATAGATGAAAAAAGAATTGGCAATATAAAATGAAATGTTAGAATTCTTGTTTTAAAGGGTTATGTAACATTGAAAATGCTTTCAATTTATTTATTTGTTCATTTTATATGTATGAATGCTTTACCTGCATATATGTAAGTGTACCATGTATATATCTGGTGGTCATGAAGGTCAGAAAAGGTCATTAGATCCCATGGAATTTCAATTCCAGAGTTGACATTTGTGAGCTATAGTGTGGTGCTGGGAATTGAACCTGAGCCATCTCTCCCGCCCCTTCTTTGTAAATAGTTTAATGATAAGAAATATATAATAGAAAATCATCACAAACCTAGATTTAAACTGAGGACCAGCTTGGCTTTTTTCAGTTCTAAAGTAATGTAATCCCCTTGCTGTCCTTCACCATGCAAAAGTACTCCTTCACTTTCAGAGGTCTTAAATTTCAAAGCAATAACATCTTTGAGTGTTTTCATCTTCTTGTTTCTGAATCGATATGGTAACACAACATGGCCATCAAAGTTGATAACGTCAGCCCCTGAGAGGAGAGAGAAACACTGTGTTAGTCTGGGTGCTTTTGATGATCATACTCTTTCCACTGATGACTACTTAGGATAATGGGAGTTGGAAGGGTATTTTCCTGAAAAGTATAGATCCCAGTGCTTTTTCTTTCTTTTACCATATGTCCACAAATGAATATACCAGAGTACATAAAATGATACAAATGATAATATCTATCAATACACAATTTTACTTTGATTACTATATTAACAATACAGATTCAGTCAATATGAATATGATTGAAATATCAACATTGAAATGCATAGCTTATTGTAAAGGAGTAAAAGACAGTTAACTCTTTGATAGTTTCATATGATGTTCCTTGATAATATTCACCCTAACTCCGGATTCTTTCCAGGTCCATCCCCTTTCTCTACCCATACAATTTTGTCTCTCTATTTTTCTCTTAAGACCGATTTGTATTGCCTAAATATTTCTGGATGTGTCCTCTTCCACTGGTGAGCAGTCAATTTACCAGAAGCTACATGCTTATAGAAAACTGTCTCTCCCTTTCCCAGCAGCTAATCACTGCCAGTAGCTCCACAGTGTGGGTTGGGCTGTTTGCCAAGCTTCCCTCTCTATGCTGGGATTTGGTCTGGCTTGCACAAGTTTTGCCATGACGTCCCAACTGCTAGGAATCAAATATCTACATCTTTACTGTGTCCATAAGAAACTATAACCTTGTAGTTACCCCTGCTCCCCCACCTCTGGCTCTTATACCCTTTCTGAAAAATGTGTAACTCTAAGAGATTATGAGATTTTATATTTCTTCCTTACAAAAGATAATTCCATATATATATATATATATATATATATATATATATATATATATATGCATTTAAGATTGGCATCACTTTCTACGTATAAGTACACAAAAGCTTGAAAGATGTGTGGTATACTGACTTCACATAATATCCACACTCATCTATATTTTCAATAGATTTGTTGATGGATTTGGGGTTTGTAACTAATTGAACTTTAGCATCTTTTCCCAACGTGTCCTCTGTTATCATTTCTGAGTTGGACAAACAAATATCCTAAGTGACTGTGGCTTGAGCAGCTCTAATTTGAATGTAAGAGATCACATTAAAGTTTTCAGAAGTTATTGTACAGATACATGTTTTATTTGCTTCTTCATTGCTACTCATTGACATAGTCATTTAGTCAAGTTTTTAGCAGTATGAGGGAAAGAGAGAGATGTATTGCCCTTACGTGGGCAATGGGTTCGCAGGTAATGGAATGATTCTAAGGGGAATTATTAAAATCTAGATCAAATATTTCTTTAGCTAACAGGGGCATTGCTATTTTTAGATACATACTGTGAAGATATTTTCAAAATCCCATGTCTTTTCCCTTTTAATTTTGAAGTTACAGAAAATTTAGTCAAACTGGATTGTTCTAGTACCTGAAAATCACAGTTCTGTACAAAGCTAGTCTTTGAGCTTATGAGAGTTCTTCGTAAAACCCTCCCATAGGAAGATAGTGGAGAAAATAACATGGAGTTGAAAGCTCATTGGAGAAATGTTTTTTTTCATTTCATATTCTGGTTTTCTGGCATGTACTTAGTTCCAGCACCACAGGTAACAGCTTTGTTTGCCTGGTAAGTAGATCCATTCCAGCAGCTATGTTCCCAAAATGGTCGAAGAAGAGGTGAGGGGTACCACTGACATCCAGCCCCCTTTGAGTGCCACCTTTTAGGCCAAAGATTTCTTTTCTAAAAAGTGAACTGCAGCAACTGTTTGTAAGATTATTTAAGGCTTAAACATCTGTTTTCCATAAAGCCATCAATAGCTTTCGCATGCTTTTGAGATACCGAGGTCATAATCTCAAACCACTGCCTTTAAAAGTTCAGAAAGGGGCTAAGGAGATGTCTTAGTTAGTAAAGTGCTTGATATCCAAGCACGTACAAACTCAGCTGTGGTACGGCAAGTGCATGATTTCAGCATAGGATGAGAGAAAGAGACAGAAGAGGCCCCAGAGCTGACTGGTGAGCCTGTAAAGTCCAGGCTCAGTGACATCCTGTCTCAAAAACATAAGGAAGAAAGTGATTTGGGAAGATACATGACTTCAGCCTCTGGCTTTTATAGGCACAAGAATGCACATGCACATACATCAGAAGACCTAAACATATTCATATCACATGCAAATAAATTCTTAAAGGCATGTTAATTAGTTGAAAGTTCCAAGAGCCAAAGTTAATCTTGTACTTTCAGTTTTCCTATAATCAGCGATGTTGCCCATAAAAAGGCTTTTATAATCATCAGACTCCTGTTCTCGATGAGTGTGAATCACAGGGGTTTATTTTAATTCAGAAGCTAGAAGAAACAATCATTAAGTCCTGGCTTCTGCTCACTCTGCAAAGCCAATTAGACTAGAGTTTAATCATCCGTACTGTCATAGCTGAATTCCAGTGACAATATCTTCATCATCCACGATGAAGGATAAAGGTGGAAAAAAATAACAGTACCCGATTTTCAGATCTTAGGTTGAATTTATAATCCCACAGTTGGTAGAAACTCCTTTTTGTCTTGAAAGGTGGATAAATGAAAACCAGGAGGAGGGAGTTAGTTATGACTTCTGGAGATTAATTTTCCTACCAGCTTCCTATCAGTGACAATTGAATAATAGAGCCATTGTTGCTTTATATGCCTTCTCTATATATTAATTGTGACTTATAATGCCTCTCATTCAGATCTCAGGAAGCAAATGTCCCTTCAGTCTACATAGAGGCCAGAAATCTTTGCCTTTATATGTTCATATAAATAGAATTCTCTTCGCAGGGCCTGGAACAGAATAGTGATTTGTGCAAATGTGGATGCTTTCCTGCCTATCACTTAGCACACAATGGGGCAGTGTGACAGAGAAAATGGGTGTGGTTTATTGCCTCTAGACAGTCCTATAGTATTGATAAAAATCATGAAGGAAGGTTATTTCACATTGCCCAGCCTCATTTTACTCATGATAAGTCCTTAGTTGTGGGCTGAAAACTGATAAAATGACCTATAAACCAGACCTTCTCCATTACAAAGTCAAATCTGTTCCTCTATGAATAGCTTAAATTCTTTTGAAATACCCACACATTCTCTTGTGTTTGCCTGTAGAAAGGTAGTCTGGAAATTATAACACTCCCTGAAATTATCTGTGTAATATAATTTATACTTAAACACCTATCACATTCCTTTAAAAGAGTCTGGAATATTTTATAATAATGCAAATAACATCCACCGCAGATTAGTTCTATTTCTTATGAAAAAATGCATTAAATTTTTCTTGATGTCTAATAATATGTTGTGCTTATTTTAGGACAAGCTACTTTTTTTCTATGATTCTGATTACTTCTCACTCCCTAAAATTAAGATTTCTCTGCAGTGATTAAATATGTGTGGTTGAACTGTTTAAGCCATTTGAACAACAATAATGACTATTCAAAAGTGAACGCCAAATCACAGTGTTTCCACAATTTTGCTTCTAACAATAACTCAGGGAACTGGGAGTGTGCCCAACTCATCAAATCTGCATTCAGTGAGACTGGTCTTGGTTTGTTAGTTGAGCTGCTGGTTTTATACTCTCTGAATTTGTATAGATTATTCTAGTATTTTTAATCATGTGAGTACTTAGTTATTATCTTCAAATACCTTCTATATATTTCTATCAAAACATGTGCATTGTTACACAATTACACACACACAAACACACACACACACACACATTAAAACTAGACTATAAATCCTGGTCAAGAGAGGTCAAGTATTGCTAATGAACAATAGTTTGTTCATAGGTTAGATTTCATACATTTATCTACCAAGCTATTCAACTATCTAATCTGAAGTATGGCATAATCTGTACATTACATATAAATTACAAATATATACATGACCATAATTTATATATTCAACATTAATATAAGTATAACATGGGTTGTCTCATTTACTATAGAATATATAATATTGCATATTATACATATTATACACTATGTGTATAATATTTAACATATAACAATATTTGTGTATGAAAAATTATATATAAGCATATCAAAATTTATAAAAAAAATACATATGAAATTACTTTAAGAGTCTGAGCCAGACAGTGGTGGCGCACGCCTTTAATCCCAGCACTTGGGAGGCAGAGGCAGGCAGATTTCTGAGTTTGAGGCCAGGCTGGTCTACAGAGTGAGTTCCAGTACAGCCAGGGCTACACAGAGAAACCCTGTCTTGAAAAACCAAAAACAAACAAACAAACAAACAAACAAACAAAAGAGTCTGAATTACGTTTCTTTTATTATTTTATGATTTTTATTATTTTTTCTGATTTCCCTAAGTTCTTTATTTTTCCCCCAATCTGCTTTTATACCATTTTAATTATATGCAAGTATTAAGGTCGGTTTTAGGTTGAGCTGAATTACATTTCCAAGACTAAAACTTAAAAATATAAGATGACTAGAATTTCAACTTATACATGAATATACATCCTCATTTTTTTTAAAGTCAGGAATCAATATTTATAAATGTTGATATACTTCATGAAATAATATGAAAAAATGTTCATTCTTACTGCCCTGTTAGAATTATTCCTTGTCTATGTGTAGGTGGAAGAGTGAATTTACTCTGTGTGTGTCTGTGTGTGTGTGTGTGTGTGTGTGTGTGTGCATGCACGTGTGTGCATATGTGTGTATGTGTTTGTGTGTGGTTTATGTGCACAGGTGTATGTAGATGTGTGTTCCTCTGTGCATGCAGAAGCCAGAGGAGCATACTGGATGCTCTACTCCTCACACTCACACCTTGAGACAGAATCTCTCACTAAATCAGAAGCTAAGATGTCAGCTAGCAACCCCCAGGGATCAGATTTTTCTCACTTGTCCTCTAACAGCTTTTGGGTTAGAAAAGTCAATGCTAGTCAATGTTCAGAAAACATTTGTTCAATGGCTTACAAGCTGTCACTTACATTTTAATAAGCTGATATCATAAAGACCTTTGTTAAGTTTAACTTAAATTTTGGGCACCTAACTGTATCACAGCCCTAAAATCACCTTCTTTGATGCCATAATTATAATTAGACATATAGCTACAACCATCAGATGTGTTTTAATTATCAGAAAATTTCCAGCTAAATTTGCATATTATTTAGAATCACGACTGTGGGCAGGAATTCATTTCATGATCAGTATGTGACTAGGCACTAGAGTAGGAAGCTCAGATGGACTATATCTCTTGCTGTTTGGATATGCTTGGATCTAATTACATTTTCCAAGGAAGTATGTTTCTTCGTTTTATTTCAGTGTAGATATGGCTTAAGTCTAAATAGTTGAAATGGTTTATTTTAATAAATCCTTTCACTCTGGCCCAGGTCTAGAATTTGGAGGGGAAGATGTAATAAAAACAAGCCCTAACAGCTTTCATGAAAACTAGAGCTTGAGTCTTTGTATAGCCACAACTTTCTTTTCACATTGTGTTCTATCATGTTATAAAAGAGCAACAATATCAGAAGAGTTGTGATTAAACTGTTTCATAAAATTTACTAATTAAAATATATTTATCAATATACAGATAATCATGTAAATTCTTAAATTCCATTGCCATATTAGGACATGTACATACATGCATACACTGTGCATTGCACATCCTGATTAGCCTATCGATGCAAGAGACTTCTTAGCCCACCAATCTCCTTCTAGAACCCTTTCTGGTCTATAACAGTTTAGTTTAGTTTAGTTTAGTTTAGTTTAGTTTAGTTTAGTTTAG
>NW_021604710.1:4189175-4217766 GCF_004785775.1 Grammomys surdaster | reverse complement strand
AGTTTAGTTTAGTTTAGTTTAGTTTAGTTTAGTTTAGTTTAGTTTAGTTTAGTTTAGTTTAGTTTTTAGTTTAGTTTAGTTTTACTTTTAGTTTTCTGTCCCGATTTCTTCTTCTTCCTCATCATTTTTAGTATGCTCTATAACATTCTATACTAACAGATTTGTAAGTCACTAGGGTAGACTTTCGATGGTTTGTAGCTCAGCTCTAATTTGTTTTCTATTTCATGTTTAGATTTAATATAAATAGGCACAAGCCCACATTCCCTTTGCTATGAGCTAACCTCTCTGATATGGTTCCCTTGACATGATGGCCTAAAATCTGTGACAGTATGAAACAAAATTAATATTTTGTATTTCTATCAGGTCTTACAGTCATAGTAATTAAAAATTAACTAACATGGTAAATTGGTATCAGGGAATCAAGTCCCGTTGTTTCAACTAAATCTGATTTTATGGATCTTTGGACTTTGAAACTGTGTGATAGGACGAATTTGAAAAATTTAGAGATGCTAGCTAGAGACACCCAAGAATAATGAGAACAGGAGTTAGTGAATGAGTTTAGTAGGCTTTCAGATGATACTAATGTTGGTTGAAATGTGAATAGTCAAGGCCCTCTTCAAGAAGATTCAAATGGTAATAAGATGCCTATTGGAAATTGAAATGATAACGATTTATGTTACATCTTGCAAAGACGTGATCTATATTTTTTCATTTCCTGAACATTTGAGTGTTATTGAATCAAAAAGCAATGCATTAATAAATTTGATCTAATAAATTTCGTGTATCTTAACTCTCAAGCTGTTGCACTGTTATTGCTGGCTGCTTTCAGCCATATTTTCAATGTGAATTAGGAACAAAAAAGTTGAAATTGTGAAACACATAGTTAGTCAAGAAAGGATCTTGAGTGGGTGCTTCTGTCACTGATGACAAGACCCATGGACTTTTCACACTAGCCTCTGTGGCTTTTCATGTGGACTTGATACAAGTCTCTCTGTGATCCTACAGACCTTCAAGATCAGATAGGATTGCTAGACTTCCAGATTATTATATCAAGAGGCTATCTGGATGTGTTTCTCTCAAGCATTATATCCATCGTTGGATTAGCCAACTTCCTAGTGTATAGGTCAAATTTTATATTGTTTCCTGAAAATTCTTGAATAATATAGTAGTTATCATCCTCCTGCTTTTACTGCTTATTGGTTCACGTATAGGTCATCAGTCCCTTCGGCTTCTGTTTATCTGGGGCAGACTATTTCTTCTAATATTTAGAAAGAAAATTTTGTTAGGAATAGCTTCCTTAGGGGGCAAATTTGGGTTTATTTCTCTTCTTTCAGCACCCGTAATATATCTCCTATTTTATTTTGGTTTATAGATTTACTTTTTATGAGTGATGGTATAAATTTAATGGCCCATTATTTGTGTGACATGATATTTTTCTTTTTCTGTTTACAAGATTTTCTCATTATCCTGTATTTGACAGTTTTACTCCACTGTATTTTGGCGAAGGTCTGTTTTGATTTTGGCTAAATGAGGTTCTTTCAGTTGTATCTGTACATCTATGTTAATTTGAGGTTTGGGAAAATTTTTAAGCCCATATTTAACTTTAATAAAATAGATTTTTCAATGTTTCCCCTTTTTATATTTAAAATTCTTACAATTTGTATATGAAAGCTTGATTATGTTTCCTATGTTTACCATCTTTCCTCATTCTTTTAAATTTATATATATATAATCATCTTTCTGACTTTACTCTGTTGTTGACGATGATAATATGTTGATTAATTGACTTGGTCTTTAATCACTGAAATTATTTTTTTGTTTAATCTGATCTTCTGAAAATGTTCTCTTCTGTATCTTTCATTCTATTCAGTGAACTTTTATTTCTCATATTCCTGTGTACCTTAATTTTTGTAAACATCTATTTCTAACGATGGTTCTTAAATGCTTTAACCTCCTTTATAGCCCACCACCTACCAGCCGTAGTAGAAAAGAAAGGATTCAGTGGAGGGTGGGGGAGTGGACCTATTTAGAAAGATTCTTTGGAGCAACTCTAATATGTGTTATCTGGAAATTGGCAGTTCAGTTCACAGGTTAGTAGTGGCAGCTTGAGCCACTCACAAACACTTGATGGATACACCAGCAGTTCAGATTGGTAGAGTCAGGAAAGCAAACAGGAATCAGCAACAGTGCCATTACCTAGCAGAGATAGTCAGTTCAGTTCATAAGTTAGCAGTGGCAGTTTTATCCAGTCATAAACCCTTCCTAGATACATCAGCAGTTCAGTTTGGTAGAGTCAGGATAGCAAACAGGAATCAGCAGCAGACACAGCCAGGCCTTAGCTTGGGCTCAAGTCAGCAAGAGGGTCCCACCCCCCACCTCCACCCTGAGGGATACTAGGAAAAGTTCTCAGCTGTTCCTCTCTCAGGGAAGCAAGGATTATTGAAGACATGAGACCCACAAGTATTTCACAGCTGGCTTTGTAAGTAAGCCACTGCCTGTTGAGTTCTATTTAGACTCTTCAAAGCATCACAAGTACTCCATGGTCCTTGTCTTGCAGGTGTGTCTGTCTCACCAGTTTGTTTTAGCTGATATCACTCTGCTAATCAGACTGAGTCCATGGAAGCAGCAAGAAGCTGCAGCATACCACCAGAAGGGTTTTTTTTTTTTTGCATTTCTCTCTATGGGCTCATGACAAATATAGTTTATGTAATATAAGGTGGGCCAGTATATGTGTGTCATTAGTGAAGAATATTTTATCATATGTCTTTTTTTTGCATTTCGTGTGTGTGTGTATGTGTGTGTGTGTGTGTGTGTGTCTTTTTCTGTGAAACTTTTTTTAACAAGTTTGTCTTAGTTTTTTATCTGTGTCTATGTATCTATTTTAGGAAAACATTTTCTTATGTGTTTGTCCCAGTAAAACACCTAATATAACTGACTTTCCAGAGAACTCCTAATGTTCTGTTTCATTCCCAATTCACTTTTTTTGTGATTTATTTCTCTGTACTGATTTTGAATTAATTTTACTGCACTGCTTCCACACATACTCTTCTTAGACTCTTCAGGATAATTTAATGTTTTTTTTTCAAGAAGTTAATAGATTTTCTTCAAATTAGGATATGTTTCTAAATAACTATTTCTCCTTTAAAAGTTTTATATTTTCTTTTGTGTTTTATTTTTCTTCAGTGTCTGAATATAAGGTGTGATATTTGTTTATCCCTGTTTGATAAAGTTAATTCTTTAGCCTGAAGAGCATAGATAGGTGCTTATTCTGGTTCTGGGAACAGGCAATATCTGGGATTTCTGGTGAGTAGCCAGAGTACCAAAGCTGTGGACTGGCCAGACAACATACACAAGATTATACTGGTAGGATTCAGTTGTTAATATGGGTTATGGTTCTGATATACTGTGCTGAAGATCTACAGTGCTTATATAAGAATCCCCAGTTCCTTATGCACCAGTGTAGGAAAGACAGGGATCTTGACACAATCTATAAGTCCTTGAGTGGATCCTGCATTAGGTTTTGCTCAGAGAGTATCAGCCCTGAATGGTCCAAAGGCAAGCTGAAGCTATAGCCACAACCCTCACTCAGCCTGAAGATTTAGCAAACTATATGAATGGTTTCCACCCAAAGATATGCTTTCCAGTTCAAGTCTGACCATCCTATGCCAAGCTCTAAGAAAAAGTAGTAATTAGCAGTAGATGTTGTGAGAATTTCATCTCTGATGTAGGAGATATCTAGAGTGAATACCTTCTTTAAAATATAGGGAACATTGTAGAATAAACCTCCAACCTGAATTTTGGGTACGAGAACTATGGATTTCTCCTGCAGTTAGGGCTGTTGTCTTGTTTTTATTGCTGGATTTGTTTGCACTGGCCATCATACCTTAGTAATGGAGCATAGGCTCCCTTACACAAAGAGCCTTGGCCAGAAAGGAAATGGATTTTTCTCTTTTCCTTTTTTTTTTCTCTGTGTTAGTTTTTGGTGCTATTTACGGCTTCTATCTCTCCTTTCTTGGTTCAGAGAGTCTTTCCTCTCTATTTCATTTCTCAAAATATGGTTTCTGTCTTGTTACTCTGATTATTTTCTCTTAGGAAATCACATAGAAAGTATTTCTTTTTTCTTGGTCCTCTCTTCTCTATAAAGTTTATACTCCAATACCGAACTGCCTAGAAGATAGGTCCATATGGATATTCCACATCTGTCTCTACTTGTCAAGTATGTAATTGCTTTTATGGGCTTCCTTACCATTGTTCTCTTATTTAACATTAAGCCACTTTAACTGGAGATTTAAAACTTTCCTGAGTTCCTCTATTTTTCCCAATCCATATTGTAACTATTTCCAAGTACTAGGGAATACAATACTGCTCAATTTTCAAACTTATGGATTACCTTTATATACCACCTCAAAGCTACCCTCATACTTGGATTAGCTGACAACACTCACAGTAGATTAGGAGACTAAAGAAACAACCCATAAATTCCTGACTGGTAAGACTCCATTGACTGACTAGAAGCTGGGAACATCTTTCTCATATGGACACTTTTGCCAAGAAGAAGAAAATCTAAGTTCTGTAATGTATTTTGTGAAAACTTTAGTGATAGCAGCTCCTGATTTCCTCCACTGTCTCATTTAGAGCCCATTATTCACTATGTGCTAAGATGCTAAATCAACTGAGTCTCTAGCCAAGGTCATGGGAACCTTTCATTAGGAGTTGATCTTTTGTCTTCCTCTGGTTTCATTTTGGCCATTTTCTAACTCTTAGAAATCACTCCTCCACTATGAAGATTGTCTATATAAAACATCTATGGCCTGCTGTATCACTGGAGCTTGCAGAATTTGGTGACATCATTCCAATTCATGCTGTATGGAAATCATTTTGCTAAGGGTTTGATTTCCTCCAGGGCCTTTACATTCTAAGGTACAGAGCTTGAATCCTGTAAGTTGCATCCATAGTGTAATAATATCTTCTTAAATTGATTGAAATAGAATGTGTCTTTGAAATATCATGGCAAAGGGGAAATTGTATTATGTTCCTGAAACCTTAAAAATCCATACGTGTTTCTGTGAAGTTGATCTTCTAAGAGGCTATAGATTTAAATATAATGTAAGTATATGCATTTGCTTAAATATTATACTTGTGGGCTTCCATATAAATAGTTTCAAATTAATTGTGATGGTTACACTCATGCTGCAATTGTTTATAAGATCAAAGCTCAGACATTTAACGTCTACATGAGTTTTATTATAACACACTTTTCCTTTAATTGGATGCATTGAAGAGAAACTAACTTATTGCAAGATTAAAGTTAGGGAGCTTATTATGATAATCTTTCACCATGGTTATTAAGTTACTAAGACATTCCTTTAACAGTTATTTTGGACTAAATTGAGATTAAATAGTTATTGACATTCAAAAGAAAGATGGATTTGTTCCTATATATATTTTGTTATTATTGAATTGCTTTAAGAAAACTTATAATGTACAATAAGTTGTGAGTAGTTCATTATGTGGTAAGCTCACTGAACCAAATCTGGATGCAGAAAAAATGTTAGTAAATTTAAAATTACATTACCAAAATTACATTATTCAATATCAAAACTGAAAATGAAACTCCAAGTACCCTCTCCTTCCAGAAATGTCCATTCATATGCATGTACATTGTTACAGATACTATTTTCCGTTTTCTCTCCCACCCACTAACAACTCATAGGACACCTGGAAATCAGGACAATCTTTTTTTAAGTATGTTATAAATTGAATGTGCCTAATAATGCATAAATAATACAAACTTTCTGAAAATTAGCATAAAATTCATTTGAAGAAAATCCACATGGAAGCTATTTTTATTATATCTTTGTAAATCAAAAAGACAAATAAATTAGAGTTGCTTTCTCTCTGCTAATGTTACTGTCCAGGGAAAAGAATTCTGAAGTGTTGACTATGCAAAAATCCATAATTCTATCAGGAAAATATTGTTTAAATTATGAGGTTAAAAATGAATGTAAGAAAAAATAATGAATGTAAGAAGCAGACATCAACCAGATCCTCCTGTTTCATGTCCCTTATGTTTCAAAGGAGTCCTTACATTCAACTTGAGTTGTTTAAACATCAGTTTCAGTGTCAGCATCTGTGAACAAAGTTCACATTGAGCCATGACTCAGATAATACCTGGATTGTTAGAGTACACAGCTTTCTGATGATGCCTGTTTCCCCTTCTCAGAAATTTAGCATGATTAAATTCTTTATTCCTTGGAACTGAAGAATTTCAAAAGAATATTTCCAGCATTAACTTTGTCTGAGTGTTAAACAAACTGAGTCCTACAGAGGTGTAATATAGAATATAACCTTAATGAAGGTCAAAAATTACTCTTTAAAACACTTAAGACAAGTAGGGCAGATGACTCTGTAGGTAAAACAACTTGCCGTGTGAGCCTGATAACAGTTCTAATTCTAGAACCCACATAAAAGTAGAAAGGGAACTATGTAATCTTGTTCTTAGACCCCCTTCTACACCAAATGAATAAATAATGATGATAAAATATGTTAAATTAAAAACATTGAATATTTTAATTCACATAACTGTCTCAATTGTTAAGACACAGTTTCAGAGATGTGTCACTTGGTTAGCTATCCCAATATATTTTTTATTGACATAAAAAATGACACTGGGTCAAAGTCATACGAAAACAAATAATACATAAACTAAGCTACTCCTTTAAAATTATAAACTTTATAGTGTCCAAATTGTTATGTGTTTTATCAACAACTCCCACACAATTTTTATATAACTAGAGAAATATATGAGTTCACTAGTGAACAGTATCATCTTAAAATTCTTCTATTTCCTTAGAAGCTTAGTGAGGTGATGCAAACAATTTACTCTTATCTGTGAGGGACTGAACATGTGCTCAGCTTGTTGCAGGCTTGTTTCTAAGGTGTTTTACATCAGGAATACTTTTATGAAGAATTTGATTTCATATACCTTTGGGTAAAACTTACCTCAAGCATAAAATAGGATGAAGAAAGCTCAAAATGTACACATGCTGTAAAATAATCTGCTCACTCCTCTGTGCTAGAGTAGTCTCTGTCCTGTCTGCCAAAGCTCTAAATAGTTCTCTCTGGCCTGGTCATCCCCACACTTCAGTGGCTTGGGCACTAGAGGGAAACTGATTCACTGTGAACTTGGGTGCTATCCATTACTATGTGACATCTGCACACTCATGTGGGCTCTGGTGAGCAGGCTGAATTAATTTATTCCTACAAACAAGTAGTGCTCCTGCCACTTGACCAGAGAACCAGCCCTGACAAGGATAAAATTAATAGGTGTTCCTGGAATAAAACTCAGAGGAGACAAGTAGTTTGTGCCAATGAGTCCTGTTGGCTTCTAAAAATCATGTAACTCTATTGTTGTGTCTTCCCTCCTTCCCTTCTGGATCAATTCTGATTCAGATCTGGGTAACAGCCATATTTCTTCCTCATTATGTACCACCATAAAATAGAACCTGGTTTAATGGCTACAAACATTGGATATAGTGGAAAATAGAGAGAGTGTGGGAGGTGCTTGCAAAGGGGGCAATCTCTAACCATTTGTACCTGCTGGAGGTATATAGTAATTCTGATGTTACTCAAATATTACAAAAGACCATTTTTTTTTCAGGATAGAGCATATCTTTAATCTTGTTCATAACTTGGATGTAGTTACCAGTGTGAGATTCAGAATTTAAAATTTAAAGCTCATGCTAGAATTTAATTAAGACCTTTGAAATAGTTGGGATGGGATAAATGTATTTTGCCTCTGAGAAATACATAAATTTGGGATGCTCAGAAGATAATGCTCAGAATTTTGGGATCGTCCTAAAATTATTACTGTATAATGTTAATAACTGATGTGATTACTTCAAGAGGAAATTGGCAGCCCTCATGATTGGCATAGATGTTTAGACAAAGGCATTGGAGTTTTTTGGACTGTTCACTACATGAGAACACAATGAGATGACATCTATGGGTGTGTAATGTTTTAGCTGGCCAGTTTGCCAAGTTCCTGGCTGGGACTTCTCAGGCTCACAACTGTTAGAAACAGTTTATATGCTACCCTTGTTTTGTGATATTTGTTATTTATTTATCACCACCCGAACTAAGAGATTTAACTACTGGATATATCCAGTTCTATACTATGTACCATTTTGTATTTTCAGATTTACTTACTTGTTAAAGTAACTATTAATAACCCCTAAAGCAACATTTAATATCATCCCAGCCTGTATACACAGAACTCGAGAAAGTTGGGTCACCCAAATTGTACCCCATAAGTAACCAAAAAGACCCAACTCTGTCTTTATGTCTCAGTTCTTGCACTATCAAGAGTGTCCTTTCCATGATATTCTTAATACCAAACTCAGTACATCCCTGAGATTTATGGAAAAGAGTAAGATGGTTGTTTAAAACACCTGTATCTTATGTGGAAAGCTCTTGTAGGAATTTCTCAAGAGAAAACTGTAATGGTCTTACAGTTTGTGCCAGATAATCTTTATTCAGAACTGATTAGAGCACTGTTCTCTGTACATTGTGACATATTGACCAGTAGATAAATATGTAATGACCAGAGTCTCCTAGCAACCCAATCACAAATTTCCCTTGAAGTCTATATTCAGGTCTGTACTGTCAAACACATATGTGCCTCTTTAAAGCACATGACAACTGTGAAGAGTGAGCACTTCGGTCACAGACATAGAAAAATCAATTCTCAAATTCATTTGGAATAATACAAAACCCAGGATAGCGAAGACTATTTTCAACAGTAAAAGAATATCAGAGGGAATCACTGTCCCTGACCCCAAGCTGTACTACAGAGCAGTAGTGATAAAAAAAAAACCTGCATGATATTGGTACAGAGATGGGCAAGAAGATCAATGGAATAGAATAGAAGACCCAGAAATGAACCCACACACCTATAGTCACTTGATCTTAGACAAAAGAGCTAAAACCATCCAGTGTGTGTGGGGGGGAAACAACATTTTCAACAGGTGGTGCTGGCTGAACTGAAGGTCAGCATGTAGGAAAATGCAAATATATACATTCTTATCTCCTTGTACAAAGCTCAAGAACAAGTGGATCAAGGATCTCCACATAAAACCAGTCACACTGGAATCAATAGAAGAGAAGGTGTGGAAGAGCCTCAAGCACATGGACACAGAGGAAAAGTTCTTGAACAGGACATTAATGACTTATGCTTTAAGATTAAGAATTGACAAATGGGACCTCATCAAATTGCAAAGCTTTTTTAAGGCAAGGGACACTGTCAAAAGGACAAAAGGGCCATCCACAGATTGGGAAAAGATCTTTACCAATCCTACATCTGATAGAGCGCTAATATCCAAAATTTACAAAGAACTCAAGAAATTAGACTCCAGACAATTAAATAACCCTGTCTCATCCACCCTCGACCAGCAAGGAAGAAGCAACACGCGAGCTCTTCTCAAAGCAGTTTATTCAGGACCCTTGAACAATCTTCTGACTGATGACCCAGGGGGGAAGCGTCTCCCAGGCTTAAGTACTCTAGGAATAGCCAACCCCCGTCTGCCACGTGGCAACAGCAGATAGGTACACACACACACACACACACACACACACACACACACACATACACACACAGGGAGACCAGCCAGATCACCAGCCACAGCCAAATAAGGACTTGTTTACTCCTAAGAGCGCTCGCCAACAGGTGGCAGAAGGTGGAGACCAGCGCCATCTTAAGGGCACAGCACTATGCGACTCTCCACATAACCCTATTAAAAATGGGGTACAGTGCTCAACAAAGAATTTTCAACTGAGGAATATCGAATGGCTGTAAAGCACCTAAAGAAATGTTCAACATCTTTAGTAATCAGGGAAACGCAAATCAAAACAACCCTAAGATTCCACCTCACACACACCAGTCAGAATGGCTAAGATTAAAAACTCAGATGACAGCAGATGCTGGTGAGGATGTGGGAAAAGAGGAACACTCCTCCATTGTTGGTGAGATTGTAAGCTTGTACAACCACTCTGGAAATCAGTCTGGAGGTTCCTCAGAAAAATTGGACATAATATTACCTGTGGATCCAGCAATACCACTCCTGGGCATATACCCAAATGTCACTTGTTTTTAAATGTAGACTGTAGAACCATTTCAAGAGCCACAGACAGAATTAATGAAAATACAATTAAATATTTAAGAGTCTTGAGAATCATGATTAAACAGCTACAAGTATCTTCATAAATATATGGAATTGTATAGCAATGCAGGTCATCTGGTAGAGTGTTTGTCTAAAATTCAGAAAGCCATGGGTTTGGTTCTTAGTGCTATGTAAGCAAGTTATGGTGTTGCACAAAGCAAGAGAATCAGAAGTTTCAATTCTTCCTCTGTTAACTAGCAAATTTGAGGACAGCCTAGGTTGCATCAGACAGACACTACATAAAGGAGTGAAGTGTCCCTGTTATTTACTTTATTTGTTTTTATTGCATGGACACACATTTTAGTTCATGTGGCCTAGAGTGGACCTTATAGCCACAAATTCTCCATTCTTCATGTGGTTACTGCCACATAATTGTGTGGGTTGCATAAAAATTTAGATTTTTAAATGCACTAAGGACTTTGCAAACAGGAAATCCAGTTTTAGTAATATACATATATGTAACATCTCAGGTGCTCAGAGAATCATAGGACACAAGTCACATCCCTTGAATTGTATTTCTTGTAAGGGAGGGTATAAAATGTTCTCTTATACTTAGTTATTTGATTATTGGTCTACTATTTCTGACTTTATAAAATATATTGTCTTCTAAGTTCAACATGAAATACAGATTTTTATTGAGTCTGCTAGAAATATAGTACTAATCTGTAGCTTTTTAAAGCCCTAAATTAACTTAAGGCCTTATCTAATTTAAAGCTAACATCTAAATATTTAAGAATTTTTGATATTCTTTTTGTATAGTTCATCCTGTGAGTTTCTTTTTGTGCCAAAAATCAAACAAGAGAAATAAAAGAGACACTGAAAACTCAGTGATGAGGTTGTAGAATTCTGTAGCTTCAAGAACAGGATCCTTCTCAATTCAGATCATGTATGGGCAAAAAAATGTCACAAATTCATAGTATTTTTAGCAAAGTAATTTGGAGAGTTATTAAGAAAGCCTGAATTTGCAAATAGGATACATTTTGATACAGTGCCTGCACATTTTATTTTCAACTTTCTAAACTTGACAAGATTTTGTGCAGTTTAGGCCAATTCTAGCAATGCATGCACTTCTCAAGGCATGGCAGATTTAATACTGTTACACATGTCATTTCTATTAGAATCGTAAAATCTTTAAAATATCAATGGTCAAGTTTCTCTTAATGTAGACCCAGAATCAGCATAGCATGTGTCTCCTTTCTTGGGATGCAATTTTATCAGAAAATTTATCAGAAATTAAAATGATGGTTTAGTGACCTTACACTCAGTAGCATTCTACATATCCCATAATGCTACGGAAGAGCCCAGCTCTGAGCTGGCGCCTTGGTTCTCACCATGGCCAGTTCACCCCTAGAAAACCAATTCCCTCCTAGAGCCTGTGAAATGAGGGAAAGGCAACAAGAATCCCATCATCCCCTCTGAGCTCCCAAGGCCAGTGTCCAGCATACTCTGAATGCCTTGACCATGTTTACAAAAAACCGAGCTTTTGGGTTTTAGTTGAATTTTAAAGTGGTATAATTTCGGAGATTTTTTTTCTTTATTTCCTCACATTCCTTCACTATTTCAACACCTTATCAACTAGAATTGCAGAAAGCCAATTTTTAAACATAAAATTCAGAGTCATGGAGATATTTTTTTCAAGCGGTCACTTTGAATAACAGTGATGAAGCATGCACCAGTGTTCACTCTTTATTAGATGTAATTTAATCCCCTGAGTGACAGGCCTCTAGGAAAATTGAGAGGGATTATCATAGTGATTTTAATTAATGTGGGTGGGACTACTCTCTGGACTGTATATAATGGAAAATAGAAAAAGCAAACTGAGAAATGAATGTCTTTGCTCTTGATTCTGGAGTCTTTGTCTGATCCACCTCAAGCTCTTGCTATTGTGGGTTTCCCACTATGATTATGAGTGGAAATTAAGAGCAGAGTAAACCCTTTTTTTTCTTCCATTCGCATTAGTCAGAATTTTTTAGCATAGCAAATAGGAAATGCAATTCAGACAATCACAATTCACAGATTCAAGTGCAAAACATTGTATTCTAAATACTATATGATTTTTCAAAGAGAAAATAAACTTTAAACTTTTATTATATTACAGTTCTTCTAAGTGGAATCTAATAAATGACTTATAAGCATGAGTATATTAGATACATTCCTAGAGCCTTATCATTAAATTAGACACAAATTTAGGAAGATGAATTATTTTAATTCTCAAACATGGAAAAGTTAGTCTGAGTGAATTAAAGACGATGGGCTGTGCTGCTGTTACCTGGGGCTAGTGAGAACGAAGATGTGACTTTAAAGAATTATAAAATGGTTCACTCCTTTCAAGTTTCCTCTCTCTCTCTCTCTCTCTCTCTCTCTCTCTCTCTCACACACACACACACACACACACACACACACACGTGTGTGTGTTTGCATAAGCAACCTAGCACACCACACCATACAGCACAGCTATTAATATAATTAGCAGAGACTCACATTGTACCTGCTTATCATTTTGAAATCAGGATCATGTTGAAGGGCAAGCTGCTGTGTCTTCTCTACTGTAGACTTTGGTTCCCAGGAGTTCAGAGGTGACATCGAGGTTTAGTTAAATCTTCTGAGGTTTTGTTTTGTGACTTGACAAGTCTCTGGTCTTCAAGGAATTATAAAGCTCTTCCAAATAAAATGTACTCTAGATAACTCTCTAGAGAATTAGCACAAAGCTCTGAACATACCATCTGCGTGTCCTAAGCAGACTGGTATTATTTGTTACAATTATCATTGGTTACTTTTTAGCTTAATTGAGGGAGAATGGTGTGTGTCCTAATGCTCCATGATTCAGACCTGAGAGAAGAGAATCAGGTTTGCACTATAACATGAGGGATTGGGCACGAATTGAGGCATCTTGCTTAGTGTCGAGGTAACTTCATTGCTCACTTTTGCTGACTTTCCAGATGCAGCTTATTTTTCTTGCAAATGAGAAGGCAGAAAAACACAAAGAAATAAAGTGCAGGGAAACAAATATAATTTGGACTGCTCTGTCTTTGCTGCTCACGGTAATGAATAACATTTCACGCCACATAGATTTGGAGGTCTGCCATAGGCTCTCACTTTACCTGGTGCTGCAAAGTTAAGCTGGTACTGGGTCTGAACAGTCAAAAGAATATATTCCAACACCTCCTCTGAGATTTTATACCACATATCACCTTTCATTTCTTTATAGCATATGGATATACTGAGGTACAAGAATTCACCATCAGAACCTCTGGTTTTGAACCACAAATTTTCAATTATCAAATTTGTTAAACACACCCTAAAGCCTAGGCTTATAAGAATCAGCATTCTGATTCTTGTATTTTGTAAATAAATATGCAGGGATTTGGGAGAGTTCAAGATGAATAAACGTGTTTCAATCACCAAGTTGAAGTCTTTTAGAACATATTAGTTAAATCAAGTTAATGAGAAAACTGGGCTCAGACACATGAGAAAAAAATATAGAAAAATGTTTCATTTTGTTTTTTTTCCAAGTGGTTCTTTCTTTCTTTTTTTTTTTTTTTTTTTTTTTTTTTTGGTTTTTTCGAGACAGGGTTTCTCTGTGTAGCCCTGGCTGTCCTGGAACTCACTCTGTATACTGGGCTGACCGCGAACTCAGAAATCCACCTGCCTCCGCCTCCCAAGTCCTGGGATTAAAGGCATGCGCCACCGCCACCCGGCCAAGTGGTTCTTTCTTTCTTTTTTCTTTTTTTTATAATTTATTTTTTCTCAAATCGTCATACATGTATACAAACACCAAGTCTTGGGTCTCAGTGGAAAAACATTGAAACAGATGGCTATAAGCTGAACCTTCACCAAGTGGTTCTTTCAAATTAGTGACGGGAACGATCTTCAAGGCTTTACACAGGGAACAGTAAGTTTATAAGGAGAACAGTCACAGGCGTGGGCAGAGTGAGGTGGAAGCCTAGGATGTGGACACATGGAAATGGGATGTAGAGCGCTCTGAACTTCTAATGGTGAACTGAGCAGACCTGTTGTAAGATGCAGAAGAGGCAGGGAATCCAGAAGAAGCAGAAATTGAAATGGAAGTCATATGTGAAGGACCATCTCTTAGAGCAACAGATAGGGGATCATGGATGGCTCGTAAGTGAGCACCTAGAGAGCCAATTCCTTGCCAGCCTAATATTGAAACCCGCGTACCTGTAATTCATGCACATGGGAAAGCTGTCTTCCTTTGGGGAACAGGAAGATACTGTGGACTTGATGTAGTACCTACATTATAATACACGCTACATTTTTTTTATATATATAAGAAATGTCTCTACCATGCTCATGCATTCAAACCTATATTCCAGCCGGTGATCCTATAGGGGGAGATTTTTGAAATTTCATAGGTTGTAATTTACTTGAAAGGAATAGCTAAGTGGAGCAATGCCTTCCAGAAATGTCCTTCGCTTCATGCCCATGCCAGAAGAAACACCTGGTCCACCACACTCCCACTACCATCCTGTTCTGTCCAAGCATTTGGATCCCAGTGGCCCTGGTCTAAACTTAAGGCAAATAAATGTAGGAGACAGTTTAGGATTGGATCTCCATTTTTTGGTGCACCCCTCCTCTTTTAATAAATCACCTACCAGCTTAGTTCCTTCAATTGCACATACTAAGCATTAATACTAATTTTTAAACAATGCACCCTCAGAACTACTCTGTTCTTCGTCTGAGCCAGGCTACATGTACTCTCATCTCCCTACAGTAGTATATGTTACCCTGTCTCTGAAAATAGTCAAATCTTGATAGTTTTTCATCAAGTATATCCTAGCATATCTGGATATGAAGAATATAAGGGTTGATCTGTCCTAAAGTGGCTTGGTTTTGATATGTAGTGAGGCTAACCTGTACCATCTAGTGAGGAGTTATCCTCTAGTGAGACTAACCTGTATCTTCCAGTAAGCTTTAAAAGAAAAATCCTTGGTTACAATCCTATGTCTATGCAAAACTGAGCGTTCATGTGATTCGAAGAGGATACATTATGTGAAGTCACATGCACAGGAGAAAAATCAGTATCTGACCTAATCAATTAATCGATCGAAGTGGAACCACTCAGACTATGTCCCTCATTAACCAACTCCTCCTACTCCTAAACTCACAAAGAAAACACAAGCAATACCTGGGCCGTTGACATTCTCACTTATGTACCCTGCATTCCATTGAGATAGTCCATACCTCTTTAATCTGTAATATCACATTGGTATAAATAAAGGTAGTTTGCTTCTTTTATAAATTTGTGTGTGCCTTATTTTCACTTCTTTGGATAAGGGGCCAAGGATCTGAAAAAAAAAAAATACGGCCCAGACTTTGCCCATGGTTAAAAAAACACTCTGAAACCAGGAACCAAGATAAAACTTTCCCCTGTAAGTCACTGTTAGGTATTTTGATTGCAGAAATTAAAGACAAACTAGTACATATCATTTCAGTGTGTGCTCTACTTATATATGATTGATATTGCAAGTAGGAGTCAAGGTTGAGAAATGGTGCCGTTTTTTACTGAAGAAGTTTAAAGTTTCAAATCAAGTTTTGAGGTGGCTAGAAATTTGTATTTTTGTTTTTTCTGATGTTTTATGCTATTTCTCAAAACTTCTGCTTTTAAACATTGCCTATTTAATCCATATGTCAGGCATATATTCTTTCCCCATGGCCACCTTTTGCTATGGTATATATGCAAAGGAAATGTCAAGATTTGGAGACAACCTGTACCATGACATGATTAATGTTCTCTTCCTAGAATCTAGAAATATTTCTGAGTGTTATTTATATAAATGAAGGTTAGAGTACAGGATCAGGGTAATGAATGAATGCACCATAAAGCACATATGTTCAGTTCAAATATTGTTCTAAAATAACTTGCCACACCAGGCTCAAAGGATGCTCATGTCATTTTGACGGACTCTCTCCCGGAATCAAAACCAAGTGATATCATTTGGATGTCTGACCTTTTAATATTAAAATTGTTCTATCCATATAAAAACAATGTGCGGTTTCTGTAGTCTCTATTTAATGGAACATTTCATTAAAAATCAAGTGAGATTCTTCGAAAGCTCAGGAACGAGGTGGAAGAAGAGGAAGAGAGAATAATGTATATGTTAAGGCAGAGTCTGGGGCAACACTGTCTCCAGGACATGACTTGACTTATTCATTCATGAACTCAAAAGGAACTGTAGTTACACAGGAGCTACAAAAATATTAGGCCTGTGAGTATTTCATGATGGATGGGAAGGGGATCATGAACATCTCCATTATGGACTACTGGCATTTTTTTTGTGTCCAGCACCCTCAGAAATTTCACTGTTTTGACATTTAGGGCTGCTTTGGTGTGCTATTCCAGATTTGTAGCTGTTCCTCTCTGTCTCCGACAGTCACCCTATCCTATTCTCCAGTACTGCGTTTTTATTGCGACTACTACTCTTTGTCTGGAATAGTTACGGTCTCTTCTTACACTCCACAGCAACTCCCTGTTTTTACATCCCTGTCTCAGATTTCTGTCAGTCTGTCAGTGGCCACTGTCACTTTACCTTGCTGTTGGAATGGGTCTTCTTTTCAGTATATACATTTTTTTCAATCATTCCTACAGACGGTATTAGATATTACCTTTAAAGAATTTCCTCTCACCCACGATACCATAATAACAGAACTTATTAGTAACTCTGAAAGCGAGATATAAGTGGTTAGTTAAAAATAAGTGTTTTTAAATTTACTACTAAACTGTTAAGCAAATATCAACCCTTAAGAATAACACATTTTTTCCACTGTTGGGAAAAATAAGGTAAAGAAGCAATTATTTTCTTCTGCAGTCCCTCCAGTAGAGTCTTGGTCCACCCCTTGCTTTGTTCAATATACTGTCAGCTAACCGACATACTGTAAACAATCTATCAGAAGAATTCTTTTGAGGCATAAGACCAAATGATGTTGAACGGTTTTGAGGCACTAAGAGGATGGTACCTGGCTGAAAGGAAGGGGGTGGTAATGGTGCACTCAAGCGCCAGGAAACAGATATGAGAGGGAGACGGGGAGGGGATGAAGAAGAGGGAGAGAGAACAAGCTGGAGAAAAAGCTCTTCATCCATTTCACAGGAAATAAGGGAACATACCATCCTGGGTGAGAATACAAAATGATGCCAGTTGTGCTGGCTCATGTCCGATTTTCTTTAAAACATAACTTTTCTCCTATTTACACCACAGGCAAGAATCACAGTTTTACACCGTAAGAGGAGAGAAGAGATAAAACATAAATTCTGCATTCTTGACATCACTACACTTCTCAAAGGTGTTTTCCCCACTTTGCTTTGGCAACATTTTATCCTAGTAAAGAGGAAAACAGTTGTTTCCCATAGAAACCAAATCTGATGGAATTGGAAAAAGAGTGCGTGTTGTACGAGGGAGAATCCACAGGGATATTAACTGGGGCTGTGTCAAAGGCAGTGTGTGTGCATGTTGCATTGCCGGGCTGTCTTTTCTGATTCATTTCACTGTTCTCCCTTGCCGAATGCATCTGTTGCTTCCTTGTTCCTTACTCTTGCCGATTTCTTTTAAACTTATTCCCATGGTTCAAAATTCTCTTCTTTCAAAATTTATTGAGCCCTAAGAAAGGCCTTTCTTTCCTGTCAAATGTAATTTGGTATTTTCATAGTATTCTCATTAAAATAGCCCTCTAATAATATTCCTATTGCCTTCTTTTTTGCCTATTGAGTTTATTCTATTGATTAGTATTAGAGTTGAAAAGGCTTTAATGAATTTTTCTCAGAACGTCCAGTAAGAAACTGCTTTTGGTGCCATGCCTCAGTGGATTTTCTTCCATTTCTAATTGTGTGGTAATGAGACTCTGGGGTCTCAGAACATATTTTCTTTTAAAAATGATTTCTTTTAATTTTTTTTAAATATTACAATATAATGACACCATTTGCCCTTTCCCTTTCTCCCTCCAAGATCTAGCACATACCACTCCTTGTTTCCTTTCAAATTTATGGCCCCCTTTTCACTAACCAATGTTACATACGTTTAGTCCTAAATATATAAGTACAACCTGATCAGTCTATGTACTACTACATGTATGTATGTGCTCAGAGCTGATCAGTAGTATTGAATTACAGCTCCATGTGCACATTTTCTTGAAAAACAAAACTTACAGAGTTTAGAAAATGGTGTGTGTGTGTGTGTGTGTGTGTGTGTGTATGTGTGCGTGTGTGTGTTATGTGATTTCTGTATAAAACAGGATATCTGGGTTCCAGCTACAAATAAGCTGCTCGTGTCTATCAATCACTTCCATCTGCATTGCTGGGTCACAGAATAGCTTATAGAAGAGTTTCTGGGTTGTACATACAAGAAGTAACACACTGAAGAAATGATTTAAAAAGAAAAGGGGATTTAAAATTATTTACTTTTCTGATCATCTATAAAAACTAGCCAAATGACACAGTGTAAAACTGTCTTTAATTAAGAGTTCATTTGTTGGGCACTAGGGTGAATGTCTGTAATGTCAACACTCTCATAGACTCAGACAGGATGATGTGGAATCGAAAACAGCATGGGCTACACAGTAATACATAACTTCCCTTTCTTCTGAATAAAAGACTGTTTACACATTCTAGGTTTCTTGATAAAAAAAAATACTGGTATGATTTTAGAAGCTTTCACCTTTATTATTGTTTGACACCCCAAACAAAGGTAGACAGACAGAGAGAACATTACTAGGAAGTAAAGAAATCCTCAGAAGGACTGTTATATTCAGCCAGCTTCTTCAGTAAAATGTTTTTGCAAAACCAAAGACACCAACTTAAATAGTGTAGTTTGTTTACCAAAAGCAAAATAAATTGTTGCCATAAGTTTGTGTTATATCGAAATTTCTCCTGAGTTGCAACATTCCCTTCTGGCAAACATGGAAGTTCCTGAGACTCATGAAATAGGAAACCCTTAAAATTCCAGGCAACTGATCTTAAGAACATTCCCAAGACCTTTCTTCAAGGTTGCAGAAGCAATTATCAGTTCTGTGGACAGGAGACGCTCTGATCTGTTGGGGAGTCCCTATATTATACAGTGAGATTTCCTGAGACACCCTGCAGTAGGCTCCTCAGTGAAACAGCTGCTTCTCAGTCATTCCTGATCATGTAAGTTTCCCTTTAACCAAATTCCAGTAAGTAAACGTAGAGGTTTGATGATACAGAAACTGATAGAATTGTCCCTTTGTTTGCCTTCAGTGCTGCCTCTGGAGTTAACTGACAGTTGTTCAAGTGTCTTCAGGAAAACTCATGCAACACAAAGCAAAATAAAAGTTCATATTTATAGGAATTCTTGCATCTGATGATAACAGAGGATTTTACTGTAAATAATGAGTTGGAAAAATACAAATATATTATTATTCTATTGATCCATGAAGCTACAATAAATGTAGGTTTTCAGATGAAAAATAATTGTGGCTGTGCATACCACAGACATTTAAATTCCATTTGTTGATTATAGAAAACCCACTTGAACACAAAGGTGATATTTTTCTATTCTTTCATACATGCATAATTAACTTATTGATTATTTAATTTATTCACTTCATCTACATTCATTAAGTTTCTCCTTTTAGGTTGGGCTGAGTGCTGCAGGTGCACATGAGTAAGGCATGTAATACCAATCTACCATACCCAGATGTAATCTATTTCATTTCAGGGTAACTGATGTGTTTACCTTCAATAAGCATTCTTTGTTTCCACGGGGTAAGATGACCTTGAAGTATTCTTTTGTTTACATCATATTATTTCCAGATACAAGAGCAAGGCCATGCTTCAGAATATTTATACCCCAGAGTCAAGTTCCCAATGACAAGAGACAGAGGGAAGTAGATATATAAGCTACTGCCTGGCTGAGGCATATTTGTCATCTCTGAGTGTGGCTCACCATTATCTAGAATATTCTATATAATAATTTAGAGAAAACACAGTATCCAACCTTAGCAAGTAATAGACTGGGGTGAAATTCTCATTCTGATACTGACTTTGCAGTTTTCCTTTTTAAAAAGTTACACTGAGTACTGTGACTCTCCAGTTTGGGAGTGGGTGATATGCAAGCTAATACAATGCTGGTCACCATAGCGTCTTTACTAGTTCCAGACACTGTAAGTGACAGATATTCAGTGATGCTCCAATTCATCTGTATATCCAGCTAAGTATCTTCTGCATTTGATGTAGCAATTTTACTATCAGTGTCACAAAGCTATCCTCTATTCTGTCATTTCAATGAATCCTAGCAAGTAACTATGACAGTCTTTGTGTTCTAAAGAACTAAGGCTATGTCTATTTGCAATATATAGGTGTCCTTAGAGCTAAATCTCAAAAGCATGTCCCACCACATGAGAGTAACAACTCAGAATGGCTTTGCTAGGACTATGGTAAGGTGTCTGATGGCTTTGGCCTGAGCATCAAAGTATGCTTATTCAGGCTGAGTTATGAAGTTTCCAGGATATTTGATCTTAAGGAGGTCTTAAAATAGAAATCCCTGTAGCATCAATTTTATCAACCATGGAATGGTGGTGGTGGTAGGGGGAGTTTACAACCCTTACCTCACAGCATAATAAGATTTAAATAAAGAAAAATCTGTGCAGTCTTAGAATACATTGTGCATCAAAGTATGCTTGTTCTGGTTTATTACAGAGCATACATAGCACAGAGTAAATTGAAGTTTAAGATCAAGCCACATAAGGCAGGTAATACAGAATATAGCATATTATGAATAGATAATGTGGCATAGCTTCTGAAATTAAAGAAATCTCTCTCTCTCTCTCTCTCTCTCTCTCTCTCTCTCTGTGTGTGTGTGTGTGTGTGTGTGTGTGTGTGTTTTCGCGTGTCCATGTGTGTGTGTGTGTGTGTTGGGAGTGATGGAAAGGCTCAGTAAGGTTGTGAAATCTGAACTACAGTGGTTAAGGGACTTGAAGCTTACTGTATCACAGCCAGAAGAGAACCCTCAAACATCAAGCAAAATCTGTTAAGGGATAAAGGACACTAAGGAAGTAGATCTTTAAAAAAATATATCTCTGCTTTCAACAGCTTCTGAATTCCCTTTCTAATCAGTAACAGCTTATCAAGCATGAGATGGGAGAAAAACAATCATCAGGGCTCCAGATGGAAATGTTTAATGCATATGTAGTTTACGGGGTGAATATAAATGGTGAACATAGTGAGTTTTGGTTAATCTGCTGAATAAAAAATATATTGAATTTGTTCTGGTTTAATTAATGAGTAACTGAATATTTGACATAAAAGCATGCTTAACTCTTTCAAGAGAAAACAACTGGTAGTGATTTGGTGAAAGTGTTGACATTTTGAATGTTATTTCCCTTATTTGCATAATGCTTTTAGAGTATATTCTGAAGCAGTGATGAAACCTTACATGCACATCAATCTATTTACTCTGCACCAATGGAAAATAATGTATCAACTTCCTTAATTACAAAGTATATATTGGAAAGAAGATGATTATTTTAAATGCTCAGCACTTCTTGAACAAAGAAAGAAAGGTAAATCAGGTGCTATGTGCAAGAGGTATGATAGTATCCCTTGTCAGTAAGAAGAGGCCAGAGGATATTAGAGACAAAATAAACAGTGAGGAACTGAGGAGGTGCCTCAGTGGTAAGTAGCTCATGCTGTTTTTCTCAGAGAATTGAATTTGGTTCTGAATACCTATGTCAAATAGCTCACCTGAAATTCTAGCTACAAGGCATCTGTTGCCCTCCTCTGGGCTCACCACACACCTGCACTCATGTGCACATACTTATACACAAAAGCATACATAACTTAAAAATACTACCGATGATCTTTGAAAAGAATGAGGAGTAAATAAGTAAGGTATACTGGATTTGCATGGAAAATACTTCCCCCCATTCAGCTCTACAATAATTTATTTCCATCTAAGAAATACAGAATATTCTCTCAACCCTAACTAAAATTTCTCATTGTCTCCCACCAGACTCTTATGGTTTCTGTGGCTAATTTTTAATCTTTTTGTTAATGTAAAACAAATAGCTTTAAAGAAAATATTTTGTACAATGGTCACCTACATTTGTGTGTTTAGCTGTAGAATTACAACTGGCTATTATTCCTATACCTTTTCTATCATGTGAATACCTTATAGCTATATTTTAATTACACCTTCTTCCATTTACACAGTGCTTGTTATATGCTATATGGCTTTCATAAACATTAACTCAATGAGTCCTCACAGCCGCCCTTTGAAGCAGGTACCATCATTATAGGCATCTTTTAGGTCAGAGGACTAAGTCTGAGAGAATATGAGAACCTTGGTCAGAGCAGCTAGATGTTAGGGCTAGAAATGAGGCATTTAGCTGAGAATTTCTGGGGCATTCAGAGACCAAACTAGGCTGCTTATCTAGACAATAGCCTGAATCAAGTCTATAGACAAGTATGCCTTTGGGCATAGAGGCAAAACATGAGGGGAAAGTCAGAAAAAATTTTGCTATTAGATTGTCTCTCAGGAGTGCAGAGATTATACTTCGGCCTCAGAATATTACTTATCACCACTGTTGCCATGAGTTCCTTTTATATGAAGTTGAAGGGGAAAGTCCATATTTATCAAATAAAATGCACAAACAGGAAGGCATGTAGAGATAATCACAAGTACAAATATCTTTTTTCCTGAATTTTGTTTGATATTGATATTGAACCCAGAACTTCATATACAGTGATCTATGCCTCCAACCCATATTAGTTTTATTAATATACCTGAAAGTAGAAATTACAGCCCACCTGTAACTTTAAAACTAAAGAAGCAAAGGAAGGTGACCATTGTGAAAAATACATCTTTGAAACTATTTGCTTTACATTAACAAAAAGATTAAATATGAGCCATTTGAACAATAGGACTATGATGGGAAACAATAAGAAAATTCATTCTGAAATGAGGGAGCACTCTGCTTTTCCAGGTGGAAATTAATTATTATAAGGAGCTTAATGAGACAATATTTTTCACATAATTCAATTAAAACATCTCCTGATGAAGCATCTTTTTAGAGGAAGTCAGTAGCTATGTCTTAAAGAAATATAAATAAGTGATTTTTCTTACTTGCCAGACAGTGGGCTATCACCCTAAATTTTCAGTTGGTGTGATTAAAAGAGAACTAATGAACTGAAAACGAAAATAATAGTTTTGACCTTGATGGGGCTGCTTTTCTTCTTCATACTATTTTTTAAATTATGAATTTTTAAATATATTTTAGTAGTAAAGCTTCTATTAAAATGAAATACATAAACAGCCTAAATAGGGCACATTGTTCCTTGACAGGACCCATAATATTGATGAGATTTATAGTGAGGAGAACAGGTAACAGGAAACTTCTCTGGTTGAGTTTCATGAGTGAAACATAAAACAACACTTTTCTTCACCGATAACAATGTAGCTGATTCAAAATCGCTTTCAGATCTCAACTGGTTTTGTTTAGAAATTGTATCAGTGAGTGAAAAGAGATGCTTTTAAAGCTTCATTGTGTTTAATATATTCTCAGGGCATTGTTATTGTTGGTGTGGTATGCTTTGTTATTTCCACACAGTAAGAAGAGCCAGATATTTTATAATACAACTTCGGTTTGTGTCTATCTGAGGAGGGTGAAATGCACTATGGCTTGTTTTCTTGTGTTCACAAGCTTATCTCTGGGAAGTTTCTATGTTTCAGCTAAATGGTAGATGAAAGAAATGAGAGTTGAAGCAAAGATAACACAGACCTTACATTTATCCAGTAAGGAAACAACCCAAATGTTCCTCAACAGAGGAATGGATACAGAAAAAGGGGTACATTTACACAGTGAAGTAAATGTAAAACAATGACTTCATGAAACTTTCGGACAAATCGATCGAACTAGAAAATATCATCCTGAGTGAGGTAACCCAGTCACAAAAGAACACACATGACATGTACTGATAAGTGGATATTAAGAAAAAAGCTCAGAATACCCATGATACAACTCACAGAACAAATGAAGCTCAAGATGAAGGAAGATCAAGGTGTGGATGCTTCAGTACTACTTAGAAGGGAGAACAGAATAATCATAGGAGGTAGTAGGTGGGAGGAACTTGGGAAGAAGCAAGGAGGGGGAAGGAAAAATGGGGACATGATCAGGTGTGGGAGGAGATGCGGGTGGGAGAGATGTACAGAGGGTCAGGAAATTGAACAGGGGTGTGTAGCAATGGGGAATGGGGAACTGTGGGTAGCCTCCAGAAAGTCCCAGATGCTTGGAAAGCAAGAGGCTCTCAGGACACATTGGGGATGACATTAGCTGAAATACCCAACAAATGAGAGAGAGGACCAATAGAGACCATATCCAGATATTAGGATTGGCACCCAGTTGATGGATGGGGCCACCCACCCATCTTAAAAATATTAATCTAGAATTGTTCCTGCCTAAAGGAAAAACAGGGAAGAGTGGAGCAGAGATCGAAGGAAAGATCATCCAGAGACTGTCTCACCTGGGCATCCATTCCATATGCAGCCACCAAAACCAGATAATATTGCTGATACCAAGAAGTGTTTGCTCACAGGAGCCTCGTATGGCTGTCCCCTGAGAGGTTCTGCCAGAGCCTGACAAATATAGATGTGGATGCTTACAGCCAACCATTATACTGAACATGGGGATCCCAATGGAGGAGTTAGGGGAAGGACTGAAGGAGCTGAAGGGATTTGCGACCCCCATAGGAAGAACAACAATATCAACCAATCAGACTTCCCCCCACCAGAGCTCCCAGCAACTAAACCATCAACCAAAGAGTACACATGGAGGGACCCATGGCTCCAGCTGCATATGTAGCAGAGGATGGCCTTATCTGACATCAACGAGAGGGGAGGCCCTTGGTCCTGTGATGGCTTGATGCCCCAGCACAAGGGAATGCTGGTGTGGTGAGGCAGGAGTAGGGGGTGAGTGTGTGAGGAAATACCTTCTTAGAGGGAGTGGAGGAGGGAAGGGGATGGGATAGGGGTTTTACAGAGATAAAACCGGGAAGGGGGATAATATTTGAAAATTAAATAAATAAAATAACCAATAAAATAATTTTTTTTAAAAAAGAAATAAGAAATAATAGCTGGTCAGGTTCTTCTCTCCCCCAGACCGCCACTCACTTTCTCTCCCAGGTCCTTCTCTCCTGCCCTACTTGTGATTGCTTTCTTCTCACTCCCCAGTGGGACTGAGGTGTTCTCACTTGGGCCCTTCAGCTTGTTGAACATTTTGAGTTCTATGGACTGTATCTTGGATATTTATTTTTTTTGCTAATATCCACTTATTAGTGAGTACATACCTTACTTAGGATGATATTTTCTAGTTTCATTCATTTGCCTGCAAAACTCATGATGTCCTCGTTCTTAAGAGCTGAGTAGTATTTTGTGTAGAAAGCCTCCCGGACTCCACCACTGCTGCGGCCCTCTATTTTTTCCCCACATAATACTATTGTATTATATTTTGTAATACTATTGTATTGTGTAAATGAACCACATTTTCTATATCCATTCTTCTGTTGTGGACACCTTTGTTGTTTCCAGCTTCTGGCTATCACAAATAAGGCTGCTATGAACATAGTGGAACACGTTCCCCCGTGGCATGATTGGATATCTTTTGGGTATATTCCCAAGAGTGGTTTTGCTAGGGCTTCAGGTGGATCTATTTCCAATTTTCTGAGGAACCTCTAGATTGATTTTCAGAGTGGTTGTACCAGTTTGCACTCCCACCAGCAACGGAGGAGTGTTCCCCTTTCTCCACATACTCGCCAAAATGTGTTGCCATCCGGGCCAGCAGAAAAAAAATGGAAACAGGCAACCTAAGGAGGTAGGAGGTTGTGATGGATACTTCAGAATGCAACAGAGACCTGGGAGGTGAGAGACTCTCAAGACTCAAAGGGAGGGACTTTAGATGAAATTCCCGACAGTAGAGAGAGGGAATTTGTAGAGCCCACTTCCAGTAGACAGAATGAAATGAACAAATTTTATGAAGCCAGATGATAAACATCATATGAAAGAACCAAAGAAATGCCTGTTACTTGAGTATTTAAATCCATGATATAGGTCAATCAAGGACAAAATCCAATAATATGAGGTAAATGATAAACGGAAGAGCAGATGGCGCTCACTTTTTTCAACAAAAGAAGGGAAATGGGATGATTTTCAGGGAAACGTGCTGGTTTTGGTGGCATGCCACTGAAACGTTGGAACTTAGTGCAAGTTCCTCATCCAGAGTGAAATTCTATGGACTAGAATAGTAAATCTAGTGTCATACAGTAAGCAATAATCAAAGTCTGATCAACAGTCTTCACTGAAAAGCAAAGATCTATATGAGCAAATTAACTGCCTTGGAGCTTACATCATCCTGCAATGTTATTTAACTTGGAAATGACATTCAATGCCTTCTCAGTCAATTTCCTAAACTCGTATATCCCTTACTTTACGTGAATTCATGAGTTCTACCCATGCCTTCAATAATAATCAGGACAAAATCTTCCATCAGGTTCAGTTTTGCTGATTTGATGGAGCATACTTAGGCTCTCATCCTAGACAAACTTTTAGCAACAGTTGTTCTGGTGCCCAAATTCCTCTCCTGCCTTGATTCCAGTGTAGGCCATTTTTTGAATCCCACCTCCATCCCTGCCTACCTCTCTCATCCCTGTATACCATAAAAGTTATGTTTCAATACTTACAGAACTTATGACTTTACATAGATTTGGTTTGGATACTGTCTTAATTCAGGTTTCCATTGCTGTAAGGATATGCCATGACCAAGGAAATGCTTATAAGGGATAATATTTAATTGTTGCCTGCTTACAGGTCTAGAGGTTTAGTCCATTATCATCATGGCAAGAAGCATAACAGGGTCCAGGCAGACACTGTGCTGGAGAAGGAGCTGAAAATTCTAAGTCTAGGTCTGAAGGTGGCTAGAAGACTATTGTCATTCAGACAGCTAGGAAGGGAATTTCTTTTTTTTTATTGGATGTTTTATTTACATTTCATATGTTATCCCCATCCTCCACCCACCCACGAACCCCCTATCTCCTCACCCCTCCTCCTGCTTCTCTGTGGATGTACCACTAGCTACCCTGCACTCCTACCTCTCCGCCCTCAAATTCCCACCCCCTGGGGCGTCCAGCCTTCATGAGACCAAGGATCTCTTCTCCCACCTATGCCCAGCAGGGCCCTCCACCCTTACATATACAGCTGAAGTCATGGATCCTTCCCTAAGTGCTCCCAGGCTGGTGGTTTAGACCCTGGGAGCTCTGGTTGGTTGGTATTGTTGCTCTCCTCATGGGGCCGCAAATCCTTTCAGCTCCAACAGTCTTCACTCTAACTCCTCCATTGGGAACCCCATGATCAGTTCAATGGCTAGCTGTGAGCATCTGCCTCTGAATATGTCAGACTCTTGCAGACCTCTGAGGAGACATCTATATCAGGCTCTTATCAGCATGCACTTCCTGACTTCCACATCAGCATCTACCTTTGGTGACTGCACATAGGATGGATACTCAGTTGGAATGGTCTTCAGATGGCCACTTCTTCAGTTTCTGCCCCTCACTTTGTCTCCATATTTGCTCCCTTGAGTATTTTATTGCTCCTTCTAAGAAGGACCAAAGAAGCACCCCCACTTGGTCTTCCTTCTTCATGAGCTTCATGAGGCCTGTGAGTTGAATCTTGGGTATTTCAAGGTTCTGGGCTAATATCCAATAATCAGTCAGTGAATACCATGTGTGTTCTTTTGTGATTGGCTTACCTCACTCAGGATGATATTTTCTGGTTCCATCAATTTACCTAGGAATTTCTTGAATTCATTGTTTTTAATAGCTGAATAATACTCTGTTGTGTAAATGTAACACATTTCATATCCATTCCTCAGTTGAAGGATATCTGGATTCTTTCCAGCTTCTGGCTATTATAAATAAGGCTGCTATGAACATAGTTGAGCATATGTCCTTGTTATATGTTAGAACATCTTCTGGGTATATGCCTAGGAGTGGTATAGCTGGATCCTCAGTTAATGCTATGTCCAACTTTCTGAGGAGTCGCCAGACTGATTTCCAAAGTGGTTGCACCATCTTGAAGTCCCACCAATAATGGAGGAGTGTTCCTCTTTCTCCACACCCTTGCCAGCATCTATTATCGCCTGATTTTTTAATCTTAGCGATTCTGACTGGTGTGAGATGGAATCTCAGGGTTGTTTTGATTCATATTTCCCTGATGACTAAGGATACTGAACATTTCTTTAGGTGCTTCTCCACCCTTCAAGTTTCCTCAGTTGAAAATTCTTTGTTAAGTTCTATACTCCATTTTTTAATAGGGTTATTTGGTTGTCTGGAGTCTAATTTCTTGAGTTCTTTGTATATA
>NW_021604710.1:4174256-4188775 GCF_004785775.1 Grammomys surdaster | reverse complement strand
TTTTTCGAGACAGGGTTTCTCTGAGTAGCCCTGGCTGTCCTGGACCTCACTCTGTAGACCAGGCTAGCCTCGAACTCTCGAACTAAGAAATCTGCCTGCCTCTGCCTCCCAAGTGCTGGGATTAAAGGTGTGTGCCACCACCGCCCGGCTGCTTGTCTCTTCTTAATCACCACTAAATTCTCGGCTCTGGCTCACCAGCAATCAACTGTTCTAACAACCTCTTCTATTCTTGACCCTAAATCCAGAGTCACATGGCTGAAATTCCCAAGTTCTGCATGCTGGCCTGGAATGTGCCCCACTGTGATATTACATTATCACCAGCTTTCTTTTTCTGTTTCCAACTTCATCCCTGACTAAGTTTGGCTGTCCTGGAACTTGCTCAGTAGATAAACTCAGAGATCTGCATGGCTCTATCTCCTGGTGCTGAGATTAAAGATATGGTTCACCATGTCTGAACTTAAGTTTTTCTCTACTTGGTACTTGATCTGTACCAGGCTGGACCTGAACTCAGAGATGTTTGTCTCTGTATCCTTCGACTAAAGTTATGCACCACCATGCCTGGATCTCACATTTTTATGACCATTATGCCTCAAGATCCACATCAAACCCTATGTCTTCCTGCCTCAAAATCTACATAACAGGTGTGTCCTCCATTTATGGTTTGTAGTCCATTCCAGATTAAAGGTCCAAATGATTAACCAAGTAATAATAATGCTTAAATATGACCATCCCTTGTTTAACTTCAAAAGGATAAGCAATAAGTTTAGCTGGCTGTGATCTTGCCCCAAAGTCACGGCTCTCTTATTTCCTTGAACATGAGATTTAGCTCCATTCTACATCCTGATGTGTCTTTATTCCTTGAATCATACCTTTCATATTTGTCCTAAGCTTGCTATTCTGGATCAGAATGCTCTTCATGAAACTAAACCAGAGTACAAAGTCTATGCTAGGCTTTTCTGAGACTTCCTTTGTCAATGCAAATAATGATTCTCCTCACCTTAGACTTAGCCTCAGGCAGTTTCTTCAGACAAGGGCACAAAACAAGCATAGTCTTTATGAAAATGTCACAACTGATCTCTAGGCAACATGCTAAAATTCTTCTCTTCTGAAACTACTTGAGCCAGGCCCCCACAGTTTGAATTACCCTCAACATCCTTGACTTCCATATTCTTTAAAAAAAAAAACTGGATATTTTCTTTATTTATACTTCAAATGTTATCCCATTTCCCACCCCCCAAAACCCCCTCTCCTATCCCCCTCCCACTGCTTCTATTAGGGTGTTCCCCCACCCACCCACCCCTTCTCATCTTCCTGCCTTGGCATTCCCCTACACTGGGGGATCGAGCCTTCACATGACCAAAGGCCTCTCTTCCCACTAATGCTTGACAAGGTCATCCTTTGCTACATATGCAGCTGGAGCCATGTGTCCCATGGGTCCCTCTATGTATAATATTTGGTTTTATGGTTTAATTCCTGGGAGCTCTGGAGGGTCTGGTTGGTTGATATTGTTGCTCCCCCATGTCACTTATAGTCTAGAAACTATAGATTCAGTTAATCACTACCAATTCAACATTTAAAAATAAAATATAGTTGGGATGCTGTCTTCAAACCAAATTCTCTGCTGCCAGTTCCTAATATGGCACTGCTGAAGAGCTTCTAGGGCCACAAAGTGAGGACCAGGGTTCTTTCCCATCAAGGCTCATATGCAATTCACAGCAATTCCTGTAGAGTTCTCCTTCTAATAATTCTTATGTAATTTTACTGATTTTTACTCTATTACCATACCGCAGGGAAAGCTGACACAGGTTTCATTGGATTTCAGTCACATGCCACTAATTCTCGTGGTCAAATACTCTCCACTGCCTCAGATTCATCATTTATACTGTGTCACTTGCAAGAGTTTAAATAGAGCAGATACAATTAAACTACACCTCTTCCATGCTCATTACTACCAACTTAAAAAATGTGGCCTTTAGTACTTTATTGGCTTATGTTTGGATCCCTAATGGAATCAATGTAAAAGCCAGGAACAAAGTTTATAAGGTTGTGGACTTACAGAATCTTCCCCAATCTCTAGCCCAATCTCATATCACCTCCTTCTTTCTCTTCTATGGCCACATGTGTATTCTCTCTCTGTCCTTGGGAATTGCCTATACTATATTAAGAACCCAGACATGATGTTTGCTACTACACTTGACTACATTGCAAGTCTCATTCCAGAGCCTAGAGGAAGGTCTCCCTTCTTTCCCCACTAATGCACTGTTTCCAAAAACAACTGTGATCTGTAGAGCACAACTCACTTTCTAGGCTATGTCATGGCTTCAAAGCTACTGCCATTGTACTGTTATTAGTATTAGTCATTCAGGAAGTCACAGTCAGATGTTGTTAGAGTCTTTCTTTTTTCTTTCTTTGTTTCCTTGTTTCTTTTTTCTTTCTTTGTTTCCTTGTTTCTTTTTTCTTTCTTTCTTTCTTTCTTTCTTTCTTTCTTTCTTTCTTTCTTTCTGACTGTCTATCTTCCTTCTTTCCTTCCTTCCCTCTCTCCTTCATTCTTTCCTTTATTCCTACCTTTCTTCCTTTCTCCTCCTCCTCATAATCTTCTTTGTTCTTTTGACCAGCATAAAAGAATGTGTTTCCTTGTAACACTTTCATACATATATATCACGTTTTTATTATTTAGCCCTCATGTCCTTTTTCTACTCTTCCTACTAGCCTCCTCCTTAGTCTCAACTAACTCCTCTGTGATGGATAATATTGGTTATCAGCTGAATAAAGTGGAAGATCCCATGTAACTTAACTCTCATGGCACACAGTCAAAGGGTTATCTAGTTTAGATCAGATCAGATCAGATTAGATTAGAGACTGTTCTTGATTAATTTAAGTGAAGGGGGAAGACTCAACTTGAATTTGAGTTACCTTCCTTGTGGTAGCCCAAATATAAGGAAGTTTGGGTGGAAAAATTTTGCTTTTGCCTGATTATCTTCATATCTCTCCACCCCATGTATATTCATCTACCCTGTTGCTGCCATTGCCTTGGGTGCTTCTATCATTTTGATGACTTCACAATCCAGATCATTTAGGCTACCAGTTTGTACTGAAGACCTATATCCATCCAGGAATCCTAGATCTCTAGGACCTGGCTGGGACTGTTGAGGCATCTAGCCTCCAGGACTAATCTATCAGATTTTCAGTCTATCTTGTATATAGACATCTATTGCTAGCTAACTTATACTGTATCCTGTGAGCAAATATAATATATCTCTTTTTACTATATGTTAATTGTCTTCTGTTTGTTTCCCTTAGAGAGCCCTGCCAAATGTACTGCTTCTTTATATAACACGTATATCCTGTCTTCACTACGGTTTTATTGCTGTGAAGAGACACCATGACCACAGAAATGCTGATAAAGAGAACTACTTAATTGGGGCTTGCTTACAGTTCAGTTTAGTCTACCATTATCATGGTGAGAAATAAGGCAGCATGCAAACCAACATGGTGCTTCAGAAGGAGCTGAGAGTTCTACATCTTGATCCATACATAGCAGAAGCAACTGCCACACTAGATCTAGCTTGAGCATATGAGACCGCAAAGCCCACCCCCACAATAATATACTTTTTCCAACAAGGCCACACCTCCGAATAGTACCATTTCCTATGGGCCAAGCTTTCAAACACAGAAGTCTATGGAGACCATTCCTTTTCAAACCACCATATGTCCCATTACTCTATTGTTCTCCCTCTGTCTTTCTTCATCTTTTATGCCTCTTCTCATTTCATGTCATTGGTTCATGCATATAAATATATATACACACACATCCTAATATCCTGTATGTTTGTATGTATTTATATATTTTTAACATTACATTCTTCATACATGATTTTGCATTTGTATTTCTGGATCTGGCTTAGTTTGCTCATATAATTATTTTCAATTCCATATGGTTTTCTGGGAATGTCACTATGTCATTTTTCTTTACATTTTAATATAATTCCACTGTGTGTATATACATTTTTCTTGTCTATCATCTGCTGATTGACAACCAGGTTAGTTCTATATGTTAGTTATTGGGATTAGTACAGTAATAAACATGGCTGTTATAGTATCTATCTATAGTAGTATATAGCTAGGTTTTCTCATCTTGATGCCAGTTTCCTATCTTCAGGGCTTAATCTGAAATAAGATCTTAGCAAAGGGTATTGATTAAAAGAAATTGCAATCAAACAACAGTGGCCAGAACTCCAAAGAATGACCTAAAGCAAGACTATATTAATCCCCTTAGTCACACCATGTAGAATGTTTTTCAGTCATTCTTGCTATTCTGCTCACCTCACACTGTGTCCTCACTTCTCACTATTCTTTCTTCTTCTAATACCTCTAACTCTTATTAATTTTACAGATTTCAGATTGAACATCAGGTTCTGTATTTATCCAAGGAATATTTGTTAAATGAATGATGGCCCTATTAGCCTATTAAGCATATATTGATTGCTATAATTAGGTCCCAGGCAGCAGACGAAGGCCTGGGGTTAGAGGAATTGATATGGAGCTATCTCTGCCTTGAGGAGTTTCTTTCCTATTTGGAGACTGCAGTCATGTAGAGAGATAATTAAAGCACAATGGAAACAGCACAACAGAGGAAGGTGCCTCCTGCTTGTTGGATGAATCATGAGAGGATCCTGCTGCTGTGATGACACAGTGCAGTAGGAGGAGTGCACACACCTTCTTCTTTGCAGGATAATCTGCTTTCTACCTGTCAGCTGTACAAATTAACACGACCATCTAATTGCCTGGTGGGAAGCAAAAATATCTACTATTTTGAAACATTGCTAGAGACTTTCTCTTATAGAGGAAATTTAACTAAACCAGTTGAAAGGCCATTTACAAATGAAATAACAGACCTCAGAGCATCAGTTACAAAGCCCAGTAGAATTGCTTTACAGAGGAAAATGAAAACATGATTGTAGTGGAACATCTGGATTCGGTCCAAGAATAGGTCAAGAGATAGTGAGTAACAGAGGCAGATCTAATGAGACCATGGGAGGTAACAGAGGCCAAGTATCCATGAAGTCCTATCCTAGGCTTGAGGAAACATGCACCCTGATACACACACACACACACACACACACACACACACACACACACACACACGTACACACATACGTACACACATACTCACACATGGAAAGAACTCAATATCATTTTGTTATGTTTATTTCTAATACATATACATATGTTATTTGGTTTTAGACCACTGATCTCTGGTATAAATCAACCATAAATGAGGATTTGTCCTTCTCAATATTATTTAGACTATTCAGTCTCTAGTATGAGTATGTTCAAAGGATAAGTAAAACCCTGGCTCTAGGTTTCTCAATCTTACATCTTGTTACTTCAGGAAAGAGTGGCTAGCTTCTGTTCAGTGGCAAATGCATGCCTTCTACATTTCTTGAAGTCTACCTATAGTAGAACCATGGATGCTGTATGAAAATTAAAGGCCCTACTAGTGACCTCTTGGTTGCTCAATCCCTCAATCCTGCTGAGCATGCTTGTCTCAGGTTAAACTGTGGAAATCTCAGAACTCCAAAATATTGATCCTGCAACATATGTGATTAACATGAAGATATTTTTCAGAGTATATAGGTGCTGAAAACAGGGCCATCAGTAGATAATTTACAATATTGTTCCCTAAGAACTATACACTTTTTCTACTCGGTATGTCTTCCTGATTAACATACTTATTTGATTGTTCTACATTTTAATTAGTCACCTTCAAAACATGACAGTTTCTGTGGAAAGTAAAATAGAAAGAAAAGATGGCAGTTACTTAAACTCCATCTCTACATCAAAGCAAAACATTTGTTCTTTAAATGTTTTTTTTAAATGTCTTTGAAAAACAAAACCCACAAATATACTAAAAGCACAGCACTTCTCTAGTCTATTTGTCTTAGGTTAAAAAGAGATTTCCAGGTAATTTTGTTTTTATGTTTCCTTAATAGGACAGCTACTTCGAGTACAGACACGTCACGGTCACGGGGCTTACTTGTATGAAACTGTCAGGGCTCCTGTGATTTTGGGACAGAGAGATTATTCCTTTTTGGATGTTGTACAGTAAGGTGTACCAATGGAAGGTTTATTTACACTGACATATAAATTAACAAAAAAAATAGGCAAAATAGAGCCAGGTTCTCAGAAGACTAAAGCAGGAAGATAGCAAGTTTGAGGGCTAAACTGAGCTACATTGTTAATAATCTGTCTCAAACAAACAAACAAAAAATAGGGCTGAGATCTAGGTGAATGACAGAATACTTATTGAGCATGCACAAGACCTGGAATACAACATGTAGCACTTCAAAACCCAAACCAAAACAAGCACACAAAAATTAAAATTCATAAAACAGAAACGCCAGTTTCTGAGTCATAGTAACCACATTCTGAGTGTTTGCTCACTACATATATTTAGTGGCCTGATAGCATTGGATACATGATATTCAACATTTCACTAGTATCCATTTTAATTATATGTGAAATGGTTCCTTCATCACAGGGATTTATGCTAGAGGTCTGCTCAAAAACAAGGAAGTTTTCATATTGGCAACTGGTGAATCTGAGGGACTAGGTGGATCTGGATTGGCATTTCAGCTCTGTTATTTGTCATGTCTTTTTTCCCTTTCTTTTGCAATTGTCTCATCATCCTCTCTCAGAAACATTCTTGTGTCTGCTCATCATCAAAATACTTAGATGTCAGAAAGAAAACCAGGTAGATGAAGTGTGAATGGAAGATTTGAAGATGGCCTCCTCGATTTCCTGGTCTTGGGTCCAAGGGTGCAACATAATTCCCTCCTTTAAGGGGTTAAGCAGGTCTACAGAAGGTTTTGTATCTGTGTGGGATTTGCTAGAGACACAGAACCGGAGGGATACACGGTGGGAATTTTAGTCTATCCATATCTTTGTTTTTTGGTTGTTCTTGTTGTAGTTTTTGTTTAGTATCAGAGCTAAAAAAAATAATAATTCCAGAACTTTCAATAACTTGCCTGAAGTTACAGTTTACTGCTATCATTCAGTTAGTTTATAAAATTGTTATTTTTATACCTAGAAAACCATTTCTCTCCTCTCCTTATGGAATAGATTAGCATAGCCTTTCTTGTCTCTTAATATTTGCACCCAATTCTCCAGATGAGAGTCTCAAGTGTTCGCTCCTAACTCTGAATTAACTTGTGATGTGCTTTCCTGTTACTATGGTTTGAATTTGAAGTGTCCCAGTAGGCATAGTTTGAATATATTTTTTCTAGTTAGTGGCACTGCGTTGATATTGTATCCAACTGTTAAGATGTTTGAGCCAGTAGTGGGTAACTGTAGATAGTTCTGTGGGTCTAGAGAAATCCACAGTTTAGGTGTGATTTTCTATTTCCTGGTCTGCCATGCAGTGAATAATTGTCTGCCTCATGAAGCTGCCACCACAGACAGGGTTGATTTGTCCTGATTTCTCTACTATCCAGTACTGAAGCTCTCTGAATCTGAGTGAAAATAAGTCTTTCCTAAGTCATCTGTGTCAGGTAATTTGGTCACAACTGTACAAGAGTAGCAAATGCACCCGTAAATCTGCCTTTTCTACCATGCCCACACAGATGGAGTTCTGAGTCCTGAAAGGATGAACAACTAGTTGAAAGATTCCCAACAGCTGGTTGGGAAGAATCTGGGATTTGAACAAACCTCCATAGTGTGTGTGGATTGTGCTGCCTTATTTGTACTATTTCATTTGTATTTTTTTTCTTAAAAAAAAAAGAAGCAGAAATTAGAAGGAAATTATAAGAACAGAAGTATTTAAATTCAGAGGCATTTATAGAGTCCAGCTTCATATTTCTCATTTGAAATCCTTGTGCCTTTTTATTGGTAGACTTCATAAAGAACTTGGACTCTGGAAATTTTCCAAAATTGGTGTGGAATTTTCAGCTTCAGTTATTCTTTTTCTTTGTCTAGGGTGAAATAAAGTCAATCAAATGTTTTACAGTTGTGAAAAATGGGCTTATTAAAGGCTGCTTTATTAGAGATGGGATAACAGACTTTTCTTGCTCATTTTTCCTCATTCAAAGACACATTGATTTATTTAATCCACTTGATCAACCAAATATTTCATAACTATTTATGGAAATGTACTGCACAAAGTGTTTTAGAGAAGTTAGGAAAAAGAGGGGCATTTGTGCATTGAAGAGAACTCAAGACTTTTGTGCAGACAATCATACATACAAAGCACAGTGGAAAGTGAAGTCTACAGGTTGCCTAGGATCCAATTCTTTCACATCATTTACCCCTTGAGATGCTATGATGTATTCCACATTTCTTGTAAAGAATGGGAATTTTATGGCATAATTGGACTATATTGTGGTCTATGGATGCATGTGAGGTGTTTCTCCGATGTTTATCTGAGTGTACACATTCTTTTTGACCTGTTTGTCCTGAAACTTCTCACACATCAATTTATCTCAGAGGAATTTTATCAATCCTTCATCAATGGTCACTCAAAATAGCCTCTCAATATCAGAACTAAAAATGATATACTTAATAGCCTTTTTGATGGCATCAACATTTTGCATAAATTATATTGCATTAACTGACACTTGGTTATCTTGTGTTAAAAGGCCCAAGTGGCTGACAGCATTGGAGGACATTTGTAAAAAACTAACACTAGCTTTACAAGCAATTATATTAATTTTAATAAGCTGTTCTCTGTTAATTGCATTTATTATTTCTATTTCTCTTCTCTTTCCCAAAGTTGCTGTAATCCTTTGCCAACCAACATATCCTTGCCAGCCAGTATGAAGATATAATTCAGATAACGTGAACTAATATGACATCAGGAGTGCTATAAGGATACCAAAGCACCCAAGACACAGTCACGCAGGCATTCTTTCCAATGAAGCACCCAAGACACAGCCACGTAGGCATTCTTTCCAATGAAGCACCCAAGACACAGCCACGTAGGCATTCTTTCCAATGAAGCACCCAAGACACAGCCACACAGACATTCTTTCCAAAAGTACCTGTTTAACTGCTTATATCCAACTGCACGTGAATTATAAAATAATTTTGTCTTTTATTAATTTGAGCATTATTTTACTAAATTTATCTATTTGTGGGGGGCAAGGAGGTGCATATGGCACAACTCCTATATGAAGATCAGATGACAGCTTACAGGACCAGAGTTGAATCCCCAAACCCATATGTTGGGTCTTTCTTTCCTCCATGTAGGTCTTAGTGATTCGACTTAGGTAGTTAGGCTTAGAGGCAATTCCTTTCCCCACTAAGACACTTGCCTGCCTAGCCTTCTCTTCTCAATACTCACATGTGATTACTCAACTATAACTGAAGAATGGACATAGTCTACTTCCTGGGTTCAGTACAACTCTTCATCTTTTCACTCTGGTGTACAAAATTCTGTTTCCCTCTCTCTGGCTCTTCACTCAATATTTGGGTTTGAATTTATGTTCATTTACTTACAAGACAAGGATTCTATCACTGAGCATTTATTTCTCACCCACCCCTCTTTAAAATTTTTATTTGGGAGCATAGTCTCATTACTTTGGCTACACTGTCTTTTCACTCACTCTGTATCCCAGGCCCAGGCTAGCCTTGTACTTTGTTCTTCTTGTTTTTCTCCCAGGTCTCTTATCTAGTTCACTGTCTCTCTCTTGGCTCCTTTACATACATGCAAAACAACATAAGAAATTAGGATCCACTCATGGAACAGAACATGCAATGTCTTTTTCCGATACTCCTCATCTAATCTAATCTAGTCTTGTCTAGTCTAGCCTAGCCTAGCCTAACTTAACCTAACCTAACCTAACCTAACTTAACCTAACCTAACCTAACCTAACCTAATCTAATCTTCTCCAGGCCCATCTATACTTCTCAAAATTTCATGATTTCACTTTTCCTCAACATTAAGCATATACCAAAAGAATTCTATATCCTGCCACAAAGACCTGTTCATATTGGTGTTTATTGCTGCTGTATTTCTTAGAGCAAGGAAATGAAACCAGCTTATGTGTCAATAAACAAAAGAACTGTTAATAAGAACATGGCATAGACATACAGTAGAGTTTTACTCTGTTGTTTCAAAATCTCATGGCTGAGATCACCAACATGTTCAATTTTATTTGTCAACTTCATGGCTGAGATCACCAACATGTTCAATTTTATTTGTCAACTTATATGAGTAAATGAACTATTAGAAGTTTTAATAAAGAAATAAATATAATCCAATATTTAAATATTAAATCCTGATGAGTCCTGCCACTCATTACTTGTGAGTTGTAACAGGGGAACTTTACTAATTTCATGGTGTTCCCAAGTCTTTATGTGGGAAGTAAATGTTGGATGTGATGGTAGCATGCAGCTCATGTCTATCAAGCTGTTTCAGGCTCCACAGACCTATCTCTTGCCCTTCTTTTTGAAGACAGTCATGGCACCTTTTTGACCAATGATATTTTGATCTGAAGGCTATTCCTTCTAAATACCATAATAATTCTTTGTGAGCATCAAGAGCTTGGTGTAAGGTTTAATAAGTACTAAGCATGTGGCCTTTTGTTGTTATTGTTTTTTTTTGTCTGGTTGTTTGTTAATGTTGGAATAGATGCTGGATAATGAAAATGAATTTTAGAGATGAAACTGTAGGAAACAGCTTTGCAGTAGTAGAGAAGAATAAGAAAACCTGAACATCAGTACAGTAATAATAATGGCTAATATCTGTGTTTGCCTTGAGTCAGCCACACTACTGCACATCTTGCCATTAACATTTTGTTTAATCCCCATGACAAACCTGTGGGGTGAGCGCTATAGTGCCCATTGTGAGGTGGCAGAAAGGAGATTTAGAAAGCTTAAGTAACCATCTCAAATCACTCATTAAATAAACATGGAGTTTGCTTTGTATCTAAACCCAAAGAACCATCTCTTTTCATTACATCCTACCACTTATCAGAAGGGATAACGTTACACTTCAAAGTACATTTAACACAAATAATCCCCATGCATTCCATTCAAACCATGAAAGTGACATAGTGAGGCACATGTTGGCAAAAGGATTCTGTGTATGGCTGTGACATAGGACACTGCACAGGACTGTAGTAGAGATGCGTGAAAGCACTAGGTACTTATTTTTTAAATTAATAATGTCATAGAAGAAAGTATTATTTCATTTCACATATATTTTCTTTGGGGTATAAAATATGATTGTGTATGGTCATATCATTATGAACATTATGTTTTTCGAGTTGTTACTGCTGGAAGCATTTTGTGTAGCAGTTAAGTATAATATGACATCTGAATATCAGTAACATGGGAATAATAAGCAACTTCTTTGCATGCAGCATTTCAAATATAGATTTTATGCATGTGAAAGAAAGAATTTCTGTGGGTTTTGAGTTGTGACTAGTGTCAGATCATTAGATTGTATTCACACAGTATTAGCATTTATTTTTAAATAAAATTAATAGGGCGATATTTAGGAAATCATTATTTATAGGTTGAGCTATAGGAAGCTGGGAACCTATGGAAGATTGTCCCAGCTCATGTAAGTCCTCAACATGGTCACTGACTTGGGGAGAGATAGGGAGTGACAAGGACATTGCTAGTATCAAATCAATACTCTGTAGATAGAAGGTTATATGTACAAATACACAAAGGAATAAAATGGAGTGATGCTGAGTTTGACTTAACATTTCCTAATGAACAGAACAATGGGAAATTGCAGTTGAAACTGATGGCAGAACTTTCATAAACATCTGAATAGATGAACTAGTATTCATATATTTTACATATTTAAAAACTGTATTCTGTGAATGTGTATATGAATGTACCTGTGCATGACGTACAGGTACATATGCTCGTGGGAGCATATGTATGTGGGGGGTGTCATGTGAAGATGTATGACACGTGGAGGCCAATGGACATTCTCAGGAACCAGTCCTCAGGTACAGTTTAACTTGATTTATGAGACAAATACTCTTATTAACCTGAAACTGGACAAGTATCCTAGGTTGGCTTGCCAGTAAGTCCTAGGAATCCATCTAGATCTATTCTGTTCCAAAATAAAATGCAACATTGCAATGCACATGTTTACAAGTGGACTGGACTGTGTGATGTCTGTTATACAATGAGAAGCTCTACTAGAAATTCATTTCTTCTTCATCAGTAGGATTACAAGTGTGTGAGATCGCACTATTTTTTGCATTTTATATGGTTTCTGAGGTCTTCGTGTTTGAAAAGCATGTACTTTACTTATGGAGCAATTTGCCAATCCTCCAAATCTCTATTTTATTGGGAATATATAACTTATTTTTATCATTTTTTACACTTTAAGTTAGTGATACTTAAATACTTTTGTGATAAGAAACAATCATATTAATAACTTCAAAATAGTTTTAATTGGTTTTCCATCTCCCAAGCCTATGATTTTCAAATATTGGCGATGAAGTTATAGTTTATTAGCTCAATAGAATGTATAAAATGAATATTCTTCATATATCAAAATGTCATTAGTAAATATTATTGGCATCTTTACACACTAGCTGCACTTTTTTATCAAATTCTTAGGTGAAAGAAATGTTGTATGAAAATTCTGATTTTCTTCATATACTATATATCATGGTCACTTGAGAGGAATGGATGAAGTTGCAAATGAATATGTTTTTGTTGTCATTGCTTGAGACTCAGAGAATGGCAAGACCTCTTAGTCTAGGTGTGAATGTAGACAGAGTGTGGAAAATGCAAAGCACAGTATTTTTCCCTTTGATAACTACTCCCTTAGCGTTATCCCCTACAGATACCTCCTACCAAGAAGAGCTATTCCCCCTTACTTGCTCAAATATACATAATAAAAGCACAGAGTTTCTGGACCACTGGTGTACCTCCACCTAAGCATACAGCCCACCCGATCCCAGCTTTTCAGTGTGTTTCTTTACTCCACATCTACTCAGTCAGTTCAAACCGAAAGCTCTGAAGGTCATGTCAATCATTCTAAGTTACCATTTAAAGTTCTTCAACGAATTTATACTGGCTGTTCAACATACCTCATTCAATGCCTCTTATTTTGTCAGGGTTGTCAAATAGCTTTTCTTAGGCAGAAAAAAACTAATTGAAATATATTGGGCTCTAATCAGACAGATTTATTTTGTTCCTTTTCAACTGTTCTTTTAAGAACATTTAGGATTAATCAACCAATATACGCATATGTATGTTATTGTGCTAACATTTATACTCACTAGTTAAGAAAATGAACAGAACTAATGTCAATGCATTTTTCTCATTGGTAAATGTTGGAGATCTTTAATCCAGGACAGCAGTATCATAAGCTCTAAATGAGGCCCTTACTCACACTCGGACACATCATCAGTGCCCTCAGTTTGTGATCAAAACATACTGGTCACCAGGATTATAGTATTAATAATTAATTTATTATCCATGTCCTTATGAGTCTGTCTGCCAGTCTCTGATTTGAATACGTCTCAACTATGAAAATGATTTGATAAATCAGTAAAAGTTAACATGGCATTAGTTAATACTAGAGTTTGTTATTCACTTCATGAATTTCAATGATCTGATTTGGAAGATGGAGATATAAACAACAATCAATCAGTTTTTCTTTTGTGAGGGTTTCACTGGTAGGCCAGGTAGTTTACAGTTTACAGTCAGTAGTAAACGTTTGATGATACTCAACCTCTAGTTCTAATATTTCTTTCTATCTTTTTAGATTTCGTTCATTTTATATAATGTATATATGTATGTCTCTGTGAGTGTATGCCACATATGTGTGGATTTCTCTGGAGGTCAGAGGCATCAAATTCCCTGGAGCTAGAGGTCCAGTTGGTCATGAGCTGCCCAGTAAAGGCACTGGGTATTGAATTCCGACCCACTAGAAGAGTAATACACATTATTAATTGTCTATTCAGCTCCTCAGTATTTCTCAGTGAAAACTCTTCAGTTTATGCTAGTGAAAATTAAACTGAGGTATAGTCATTTAGTCCACCAGGTCACCTTCTATTTTCCTGTAAACAAGCAGGGAACGAGTAATATAATTTCTTTAGAATTATGAATCTATGTATAACTAGACATAAAGCCATAGTGATAATACTTATTTTTCTCATCTGCACTAAACACAAATATATGGAATACCTTGTGGTCACACACAAATGTCATCTTAAAATTCGTAACCAAAACTATTGCTAAGAACTTGATGATCAAATTTAATGGGAAATTCTGTTTATCCATGCAGTACTTTGATCACTTTAATTCATAAACGATAATTCCACCAGTTAAGCCAAACAAATACTTAAATTTCATACACAGACACATACACACATAGCTATGCCCATCTCTGAATTAGCATTATATATATATATTATTATTTATTATATATTTATTATATTTATATTATATTAAAATTTATTATATTTAAATTATATATATATATATATATATATATATATATATATATATATATATATATAGAGAGAGAGAGAGAGAGAGAG
>NW_021604710.1:4162362-4174156 GCF_004785775.1 Grammomys surdaster | reverse complement strand
CAGAGCTATACCCATCTCTGAATTAGCATGATTGTAAACATGCAGTGACTTTAGTCTCAAAACCTTTGAAACAGTGTTTTCTATAACTCCATTATTACCACAACTCTGAGATAAGGAATAATAAGAAGGTAAAATATTTGATAGAAACCAGAAAGATGCCCCTGAGATTGCTAAGTACATTTTCATGTGTATGGAGTACTACACTGGAGGTGTACTAGACAGTGGAAAATTTATCAAAATAAATAAATAATAAATAGACAAATAAAATCGCAGAATCTTCCTTTTCTCTTATAAAACATTAATAGCATCTGAGTTGATATAAAGTAGTAGGATGGTGTTATTTCATAGAATCGTTTACTTATTCTAGTTTAGAAAAAAGGTCTAAGCATTATATATTAAAATGAGTATTTCCTAAATGTAGTAGAATATATAAAAACAATAAAAAATTATAGTCTATTAATGAAGTATACCCTATAATATTTCTTGTTTGTTGACAAAAGTAAAAAGCAAAGAAATTGCCATGTACACTGCCCTCAGTCTAAACTATATGAAAGACACAGTTAATCTTGTCCTAATCTCAAGTTTAAATCCACAATGAGGAAAATGTGAAGTTAATGAAGAGAGGGTATATAGTCAAATTGTTCCTTGTTATAAAGATAATTAATGAACCAAAGAAATGTATTGTTCATTAATAAAAATGACATTGCGAGTGTGTTAATACATGAGGGGAATGATATGGTGTAAATAAGACATTCAAAATGAGAACTAAAGGGTTTAACATTCTTGCTAATACCCACTCTGACTAGTGATAATGGTCTCTGCAGGTACACTGCATACAGAGGTAATGAACATTCTCAGTTTCTCCTTAATACAGTAACTATCTTTGTCAATGAGTCTAAGGAATCTCAGTATGTTGGTTACAACTTTGACACATTAAATACTGAGTCACTTCTTGCACAGATTTTAATTTTCTTGTGAATTTCTTAATAATGAAGTGGATCAGTTACAAAATGGTATTTAAGCATCCTTTAGTTCAACATTTTATAGATTTGTCCTACAGGAGAGATTTGGCAACATCTGGAATTGAGTTTCCTGTGCAGTTGGGCATATGCCATTTTTTTACTACTTTTGTTAGCAGAGGACAGGCCAAGAATACTATCTAAAATTCTACAATGCACGTGATACTAGTTCATCTCCTCAATTAAAGATCTATTAAAACAATCAGAAATGCCAAAGAAGACCATCTTTGATCATTAATGACATTCAGTTGGGTAAAGACGACTATAATTTGTTTTCAAATACTTATTTATGGTATAACAAATATACAAGACCTAGAAAAAATATTAAAATTGAATGAATATTATTTTTAATTTTAATTAATGAATATTAATTTTTATTTCTCTATACGTATTATTGGTTTTCTGTGTATATGTGTAGTATAGTGTTTTGTGTATGCATGTGAATACCATGGTGTGTGCATGTAGGTCAGAGAATACTGGATGTTAGTTAGTTCATGCATTATACTTTGTTAGAGACAGAATTTCTTAGTGCTCATTGCAACTTACTTTAGGCCAGCTGGCCTTCAAACTTTACTATAGGAACTTTGGAACAACATATTTGAGACACCTTACCCAGCCTTCCATGCTTCTGATGGTCTAAACTTAGATCATCACACATCTTTTGGAGTGCTATCTTTATAAGTTAAAAAATACCATGCTTGCATTAACAAGTAATCTTCCCTATAATAGACAGGTGAAACATACTAAATTCTGAATAAAAATTAATCAACAAGGTTTCAAACCAATGTTGTCATTCATCTACATTCAGATAGCATTAAACTCAGTCACATATTCATCTGTCTTTGCAAACTAGGAAAAACTGATGAAATCACTCAGGGAGACAATTATGTTTCCTGTATAATGACAATGATAGAAAATGGACTTTCCCAACATTATAAAATTATCTGTATCTCAAAGTAAGTTAAAAAATCTATGACAAGCTGGGTATAACAAGAAGCATATGAAGTTGAAGGCCCATTTTGCTAACTTTATGAGAAAGGTTTTGTCTCAAAATCAAAAGGACACCAAAGGTTAGAGATATAACACAGTGGTGGAGTTTGTAAGACCCTGGTGCAATTTCCTATACCAACTAAATCAAAACCAGACAAAGCAAAGTTACGACTGGTCTCAGCTCTCTGGATTTATGTGCTATGCTTTGTGTGACACACAAATAGATGTAGTACCACACGTTCAAAGTAGTATTTGCACAATGATGTGAATTTATAAAGGAAGTTGACATCCTGGATGGAGGAATATAGTATGGCCACGTTGGACTTTGATGATTTGATTAAAGCTTGTCATAATATTACCAACATAGTCAAGTAGACTTAGAAATTAAAGCTCTTAGCTAGAGCCTAATATTACCAATGCTTTGGAGAAGAAAGAAATTAGGAGACTGTTGAATAACGCCGAAGAGTGAGGCTGATGTTGTGTCTTATACCTGGAAAAAGCTAGAGGGTCTCTAAGGACTATGGGCTCTATTCCCAGTTCTACTCAAAGGATATAGTCACAAAAGAAAGCAATTAAAAAGAATAACCCTTTTAGTCTTAAGCCCCAAAACAGAGTTCATGCTGATCTCTGCTGGCTGGTTCCCAGTTGCTGGCCATACTCATGCAGAAATGCTAGGCATGTTTACATAAATGTCTTAAAAGGGGGGCATTCTCCTCAACACATACTATAGATAAAGAATTTTTCTTTGTGACTCTCAGGTTTAGGATGGTTGATGGTAAATATTCAAATGAATCAAGGAAGACCTGGAAGAAGCTGAGGAGTAGGGCGACCCTATAGGAAGACCAGAAGTCTCAACTAACCTGGACCTCCGAGATTGCTCAGACACTGAGCCAACAACCAGGCAGCATACACCAGCTCATATGAGGCTCCCAACACATATGACTGCCTGGTCTGGGCTCAGTGAGAGAAGATGCACCTAACCAGTAGGGAAGTCTAGTGGGATGGGGGTGGGAATGGTGGGGACATCCTTTTGGAGACAGGGAGTGGGGAGGAGGTAGATATGGGATGAGGAACAGTCAGAGGGCAGACTGGGAGGGGGATGAAGACTTTTCTTTGTAAAAAAAAAAGATTAAATAAATAAATAAATAAATAAATAAGTGTGCTTTTTTTATAAGATTATTTTTCCATTAGCTGGAAATAAAATAGAAGACAGGAACCTTCTGCAATCACTACTGGTCTGCCAAAAGAAGCATGAAGTTTGGAGAGACTAACAGTAATGTTTTCAATATAAAATATTAAACATAAAAATTATAATTTAAAAAATGAAAATTATTTTCAACCCTTAATAAAGGATATGATACAATTCTAATAAAAATATTGAATTTTAATTGTCTCTTAATTCAAATGCTTTAGATGGCTTGAGATTGTAAAAGCAGACACACTAAATTATTATTTTATTACACTGTTGTTTTTAATTCATGGTGATGATAGCTGACTTTTTCAATATTTACTCTTATCTGGCTAGCTCAGCCAGTTTAAATAGGTAAAAATATTAAGACAAACAGCTCAGAGCAAAAGCTAGTAAAATAATCTCATATATATTTGCAGTATTTTAAATGTTACTTCATTTATTCCCATTAAATAGGGAAGTTTAATATTTAAAATGTTGACTAAGTATATCTCTGTGACTTAGACTTTCACTACCTTTAACTACCTTAATAAGCAAGGATTGTGCAGTGTATAAAAGATAAAATCTCTCAAGACTGGGATGCCTTCAGAAACAATTTGGCTGTGATTGATAAACCTTCTGTCTCCAAATGCATGGCAAGCTTGAGCTGTGTTTATTTGTTAGTTGTTTCTTAGTGTGGGAATTATAAAACTATCACTCATCTCATCATCTAAATCGTCCTTTTGGACATCTGGAGGGTGGAATGCTACTGAGATATTTGCCTTACTGAATAGCTCCTCCTGTGTGCTTTTGTGATGATAGTTGACAAGCCAGGCAATGTTCATTCTCATTAGATGACTCAAAAAAATATCTCCTGTGGGTCATTGCTTACAGTGTAGAAAGTCACTGTGGCTAGGGAAGACATTAGCAGGAGAAAAAGCTATCAATGTCAGAGATAGGGCTGGGCTGGGGATTGTCCTACAGGGTTTCTTTGCCTATAATTAACTATTTTATGCACGTCACATAAGCCTGTGGATTTGGGTCTCATTAGAAAAGAAAGGATTTCTCCAAAAGTCTGTAGGGAATTTCTTAGCCTTTACATTCTGGTAGCGTACACATATGGATCTTTCTGCCTTAATTAAAATGCTTACTTATAAAGCACACCCGAGTATAGTTCCATTATACTTTATCAAGTAGCTGCCATGGTATGTGTAAACTTCTGATTTTGTTTACTTTTCTTGGAAAATTACTTTAGTGAAAGAATGTTGGACAGCTGTGGACAGTAAAAATCACATCATCTCATTTCCATGTAAGGAACAAACGATTATTCATAATTCAGAAGTTCAGAGGAGCTGAAGTGCATGTTTATTCCTTGTTCTGTACTAGCTATTTTAGTTCTGTTGATTTTATAAGTCAACTTAACTTTTAAAGTTCTTGAGAGTAAATGTAAACGTAGACTTCTTAGCAAGTAATATAATTTTCACGTCTAAATCAGCATATGCTAAGTAGGTCTTCAAAGTGCAAACTTGTACCCAAGGTGAAGGTCACAGTCACATTGAGTTCTCCTCAAGCCAACTCAACGTTAACCATTTTACCCGTACAGAAATTCACATGAAAATAATTAAATGCTGACAGCCTATCTCCTTACAGATATGAAAATCAGAATAAATATGTTATTTTTCTGATTAACCTTTTTATTTTTACTTTAACCATCACATTCAAATGTTGATCCAAGAATGATACCAAGTGTGTATCTGACTTGTGAATTAATATAATGCAAGATAATGTTAAATTGTCTTTTAATATCTTTATCTTGAATTTGGCATAGCTAAAGTAAGGAAAAATATGCCATGAGTAATCCTGATATTTTTCATAATCACATGAATATCAGATCTATCATTGTTATTTCCCTTGCCTTATTAGTACTGCCACAGGAAGATATTAGTACACTTATTATGTTTATACATATTAGATGCATGTATACTCTTTTTATCACAAAACATTAAAGTTCCAGTTTGAAGTATAAAATACTTTGAAAAGGACTGAAGTAAAACATATCACCTTGAAAGTGATTTCCGTCAAGCAGCAAGTTTATTCATTTCTATTGTTCTCTTAACTAACTACATGATAATTGACAAACCTACATGTCTTACATAGCTGATACTCTAGCATGGCCATGCTAAGTATCTGATTTTCTGGGACCTAACATAGGAAGGTATTGTCTATTTTTATGTTGATTTAAATATATTTTCAAATTCATTTAAGAATGAAGCCCAAATAAGTCCTATGTAGTACATTTCTCTTTAGTGATAACATAAATAGAATTTTATACACATGGGTAATCCAATTAAATCTCAAGAAACTACATTTTGAATTAATATTAATCAGAAATAGTACTTGATTTGAAACATAAGTGGATGGAAAAAAATTATTTGTTTGCTTTATGTAGCCATTTTAAAGCATCTATTGGTGCATTCAATTTGTGACTTACTTAAACATTTTTGAGGTTAGCAGAGCAGAATCACTGAAGATGATGTAATCATGGCTGAGGCATAGCTCAGACATAGAGCAATTGCTGAGTTGTTGAGCATCATGTACATCATCCTTGATACAATCCAGTGTGTGTGTGTGTGTGTGTGTGTATGTGTACATGAATATATAATATAAGATATCCTTCTTAGACAATAAAATAATTTTGCATGATCAAATAACTGTCATATTTCATTAAGAGCATAAATTACATAGATATCATATATACTTCCTATTAGTTCACTTTAGCAAATATTCCTTGCATATTTATATTTGTGTGAATTCTAATTAGTGAGATATGAATGATAAGTAATAGCCAACACCTGTTTCTCTCTCCATTACCTTACAATCTGATTGAGGATATTTTGATAAATAATATCCATACATGAAGATACACAAAGAGAATAGAAAGAATGATCTAGATTATTCGAGAAGTAAAAAATCATTCTTAGTGAAAATTATATCTGAGCTCTATTTTGCAAGGTAGGAAAACTTGTCCAGGTAAAGAGAAAGGAGGGGGGGAAGTCTGGTTTCCAGGCAAGTCAAATAGCCTTCATGAACACATGTGAAAGAAGCATGTCATCGAGACACACATAGTTTGAATGAATGAAGCATAAATTGCAACATGCAAGTGGCTGAAGCTAGCAGAGGTGCCTGGTGGCTGGGTAGATGTTACATATCCTTGTATTTAGAAATTAGCTTATTCTGTTCATTTTTGTGTTCAACAAAAGAAGACTTTGAGCTGTATTGTGTCTATATGCCATATTCGTCTAACATGCAAATGGGTTTTATTACAATATTTATTGTTCAGAAATTTCTTATATGCTTTAACGAAGACTTCTCAAATTCCTTCCCATACAATGTCTTCCCTATCATCCCAGTATTTTTCCTTTCCAACTTCATGTGCTCTAATTTTTAAACTGAATGATTCTACCCAATGCTACCTCTATGTTTATGGGCATATGTCCATTGGAACATGAGTAGCCTCTCATGGATCTAATCCATGAAGAAAATTGACAGCCTCTGACTCCAGTAGACATCTATTGCCAATAGCTCATTAGCCAGGTGTGATATTTCATACTGACACAGAGAAAGTATATTTCAAATTTATTTTAGATTTCTTAGTCGATGTAACCTTATTAACTCTCTTTAAGTACAGATGTGATGTGATCAGATTTGCATTCTGAGGTAAATTAGCAAAACACTTTATAAATAGAGCAATGTAATTTGTTCATCAAGTTGATTAATCCTTATAAAATATATTAATGCTCTAGACTATATTCAAATAGTTCACTTTAATTTTACACTCATTTTAGAAATAGATAGAGATGAATAAAAGCTAGTTTTGACTTTGTATACATTTCATAACTGAAGTGTTTCTTTACCCCTTCTTTGTCATTCTTTAATAGGTGGCTTATGCTTTATCCCATTCCCCATGTTGATGAATTTGTCTTCTCTGTGCTTGTCATCCACTTTGAAAACACAATGTCCTAGATTGCAGGGGCCATGATTTAGTTCCTTCCAAGTGCCCAAATAAATATGATTATTAAGAAATGGTCCCTGAGGAAACCAGAGAAATTGAGAACAGAATACACAAGTGGCAGTGTTGCCTCTGATCATACAAGAGTAAACATGCTATTTAAACATGAAGATACAGGTTCTCTTGAACTATTTATTTCTTAGGCAAATTAAACTAATCTCAATTGTGGATTTCAATAAACAAATATATCTCTATATTGAAGTGTTTCCAAAAATGTGTACATACTATGAATCATAGACTGTCAACTGATTTGAAAACTAGGGTTTTACAGATGTCATTCACTAACTGAGATACTTCTTGGATTAGGGTGCCTCCTAAGTCCAATGTCTGGAATGATTTAAAGTTTCTTGTAAATATATTAAAGTATGTACACGTAGAAGGAAGAGGCCTTACAAAGCTAGACACATAAAATTCTTTGCCAAAGGATTCAGAGAATAGATGGTCAAAACCCTAAGCTTGGATAAATTTGTGGGACTGCCTGTATGTCTCTGAGCTTCCAAATAAAACCAGCTCTGCTATCATCTATACTTCAAATTTCTGCTCGAAATAATATGACTGTTAAAATGAGTAACCAAGAATAACCAAATTCATGTTTCACTCTTTAGTGTTTGTGGAGCTTTTTTTTTTTTTAACAAAAGCCTTGGTGTGTGGGGGGGAACATTGTAAGTTCATGGTAGCATTTCATGTCTTGCCAAAGCATATCTATACAAATTGCCTGTGGTCCCTAAAAGTGGATATTGTTATTGGAAATCAAATGTGGCACTCAACTAGCATGAACTGATGTACACTGCCAGTGTAGCATTTATATTCAGTCATTTTCTATATATCCTTCTACACTCATGTCAACTTTCTACCATGGTTTTCACAAGGTAAATTCTATGCCTTACTAATTAAAGATTCATATTTGGGTACATATGAAAGTTATCATAGTACAATAGTTTGTATTCTGGTTCTCAATGTACTAGCAGATCTAACAACTGTGAAGGCTCTGGTTTCAAAGTAATTTAGAATTTTCTATATGAAATTATCATCCCACTGCATTTGTCTTCTGTAAATGGAACACTTTTTGTAATACAGCCATATTTGACTGTTTTAAAATGAGTAAATGGAGGTTTCTCCTCTTTTCTTCATATAATCTTTTCAATGTACAGTAAAATGGTTAGCATCAGTGTAGAATTAAGGCCAAGTTAGACAACGTAAGGAGTCTACATCAGTAAGCTTTAAAAACTGCAACATGAAGTTGATTCAGTTAACTTGAAGGGAATGAAATGCAGAGAGGACAGAGCAAGGGGGGAGGGGTGCGGGGTAGAGGTTTGAACTGGAGCACAAGTTAGATGGAAGCCAGGAAACAAGAGCAGTAGATTACATGAATGAAGGCTGTGGCGCAAAGGCCTGGAACCAAACTTCTCAATCCGCAGTTAGTAGAGGTAACTTTTGATTTCAACTTTGAAAGAGCTTAATTTCTCAACTGACAAATGATTATGGAAGAACTGCGGAAGTTAAGATGGAGACACACCAGGGAACGTGGATGACAAACATGCTGACTCAGCAGAATGCTCATACTCTGCTCTTTCTTTCCCTTGTAGCTTCAGGTTAAGAAGGATCCCAGACAAGCCTTTAGGGCATTTTTAGACGGATAAAAGAATACATTTCTCTCTTCCACAGGTGTACTCAAGGCTATAGTCATCCTTGCTGAGACAGGGAATACCTAGAATTTCTACCTACTAATACAGTCAAGGGGGAGAGTGGGTCTGATCTACATTTTCTTCCCTAAAAACAATTGCCTTTCTTTCTGGATGTCAAAGGTTACCCTGGAGAGTATAGTAGTTTAAGGTAAAACAGAGAGTCATCTGAGGGTCTATTCTAGTTCAGATTCTAGGATACATTTAAACAGTAGCAATTTCTGAAACATTAATCATAAGTGTGCCACACACTGTTTCCTTACTGTAAGTGCAAGTTTTGCTCTTGGAAAAGAAATGAACGTAATTGCATTTTTCAAAAACAGAGATCAAACAATGTGATCTCTACATTTGATGTGTTGAGAGAAGTAGTTAGTTATTAACTATTAAACAAAAAAAAGAGTTTCTATGATTATTAAATTATTTACCAAACAAAGGGGCGGGGAAGGTCACAATATCATTTTAAATAAATGACCAGTACATGTTGTTTGGATCACAAGCCACCATGGAATGAAAGTAATAAGAAGTAGATGGTTTTGTTCTTCCAACTGCTTACTCTGATGTATAACAAGTAATCACATTATTTAAATTGAAATACAAAAAGATTTAAAGCAACTACAAATTTATCTATTTAGTTTTATAGTTAGATCATGAGTTCTTCAGTAAATAGTTGTGGCTAGTCCCTGGAACAGGGAGGGAACATTTTCATTTGGATGGGACTGCTCTATAGTTCTTATTTTTAAAAATTGATTTGCTACAGTCAAATTTCAATCTTAGTATTGCTTTATGGTTTCTGCTAAAACAATCACAAACTTTGTTTCAAAACCAGGATTACATTCAAAACTAGAAAATCAGAATTTTTTTAACTGTTCCAAAAGACATAACTCATCAATAAGTTTCATGGAAATGAAATCAATGTATGAGCAAAGACCACACACCAACCAGGGAGTGGACTGATTCTCCTTTTCTTACAGCTTTTGGTTGCTGCAGCATTCCTTGATAGGCTATCTCTTCTTGTTCATCCTGGCCTCAGGGACCACAGTGCCTCCTCTTCCTTTGTGTAAGTACTTTACCTCACCCTGGCTAGCCTAAAACTGATGTGAGTAATTTAAGGAAAGGCGGTCCTCACCTGGCCAATGCATGCAGTACTCTTAAGTACCAAGGCCATTTGTCACATGTATAAATCTAGTTTTAGCAAGAAATTGGAATCAGGTACTGATGTCTTTGGGGCCACTACCCAAGCAATTAGAATGCTAGTTATTACTTTTTATCTTGCTGTACTTATTTAGTTTTATTTCTACTTATCATCTTCTACACTGACATCTATTAGTATAAATGTTAACATTTATGATTTTTGCTTCCTAGGAGAAAAGTTTCTCCTAGGAAGGTCTGGTTCTTATTTTGCTTCACCAATATCTCCTTTGTGTCTTGTGATTGTCAAAGCCCAGTTATGTTGGAAAGATATCCTGAGGAAACTGACTGTATATGTTACCAATGGACTTGTTACAAGTATAGAACGTGTTGCTATATTTAAGCTACCCAAGATGACTCTCTTTTGTTGTGGAGTCTTAAATTACATCATCGATATCACAGATTTTAAAATGATTACTTATATAGAAAATCATTAAAACAAGATATGTCTAGCAATCATAATGAGGGCTGTGTGTGTTAGGAGGTATTTTCCTGAGTTCAGCCATTTCATAAACAAGTTCTAACTTGTTGGCAGGATCAAAAATGAGCTCATGTTCCCAGGCCCTGAAAATCAATTCTGATCCTGCTTCTTCAGCTGTTTCATGTTTTTCTGTTAACCAGTAAACTGTGTAAAGAAGGAAGATGCTATTATCCTGTTATCTAAACTAAGGCACACAAATCCTATATTGGTTGCTTGTTTAACTTAATTGACTAAGGGCATCTTGCATATTTCTTTGTTCCTTTATTCTAAAATTTCCAGTCAGAATCCAGGAGGGGACCAGACTGTAACACCTGACTCAAGGACCCTGATCCAGATGACCCAGATCAGGTCCAGTCACCAATGTTAACTACTTTGTTTAACCCCTTGTGTCAAATATGATTGGTTAAGGCAATAGACCACCTTTATCTCCATCGCTTTATGTTGCCATCCTACAAAATTGTTGTACAACTTCCCTTTAGGGAGTCAGTTCATATCCTGAACTTGCTGCCTTCCTGAGTGCTCAGAAAATAAAGCTTTCATTTTTAAACTTCCATCTCTAAAGTGACTTTTCTGTTTCCCACCCTAACCCAACTTGTGGAAGTGAGAGAGCAAATGAGAGGGAAAATTTGTTTTAAACCATTTAAACTCATTTTTAAAGATAAATGAATAAAAAACATCAACAAGAAATAAGAGCAAGATATCATGAATAAGCACTTCAAAAACAACAAAGGCACACCAGTGCTCCACAGTTATAACCTCTCTAAAATGTAGGAAAAGCATCGTTAAAGCAAAATGAGATATAGTGAGTATGTACTAAAAGTTTAAAATTAATGAAAAAAATTTGGGTTTATAGAGAAATAGGAATTCTTACACAATATGTGAAGATAGAAATGGATACAAACACTTTATAAAATCTTTAGTCTTTATTGCCAAAAGTTGAGCATGCACGCAGACACACCACACACACACACACACACACACACACACATGTTAGTATGATACCATGTCTTATATTTTATGTTTTTACTAGAGAGGCATGAACAAACATTTCCTCACTACAGATAAGAAATTAAGGACACAATAAAATGATAACTCTATCCAAGGTTAATATAGGCAACTCATGAATTTAACTGAGTGCAAGGTACAAGAATCTCTCTCTCTCTCTCTCTCTCTCTCTCTCTCTCTCTCTCTCTCTCT
>NW_021604710.1:4123548-4162352 GCF_004785775.1 Grammomys surdaster | reverse complement strand
TCTCTCTCTCTCTCTCTCTCTCTCTCTCTCTCTCTCTCTCTCTCTCTCTCTCTCTCTCTGGTGTTGTAGAACCTAATGCAGTATATACTACCTGTTTAATCTTCCACTTTCAACAGAACAAATGGACCAAATCTTGTGAGTTTCTCATAGAGACTGGCATATCTGCTTTGATTTCAAGATGATAGTAACACCTTGTTACACCTAAAGGATCAACTTCAACAACTTTCTATATCTATGCCATCAGAAACATTAACAGCAACTCCACAAAAATAATAAAAATCCTAAGATTTTAAAAAAGTTTTATTTAAAACACACTACTTATCAATTTGTTTATTTATATAGCAGAAGAGTAAAAATTTAACAAACCAAAAATATTAGATCTAACAAATATTTTAATAAGTCAGTCAGATGATGTTTTGTCTCCTGTGTCCATAAGTACCAGAAGACACAGTAGGAAGGACCTTAATTTAGGGTGGGGTTTTTGTTGCTTCTCCCAATGATCTAACTCATCTCCTTGAAGTGCTACATTCTTCCAAATAGCTAAATCTATTCTTCTTTTCATTATGTATGGATTATATTTGTATATGTATGTATATATGTATATAATGTGATGATCAAATAAAAGTAATATGTACATTTTTAGATAATCGTTTATGGCCAGTTTATTCCATCCTTAAGAGTTTGCCTGTGAACTGAGAAGACACTATTTTGTTATCTTTGTGGTAGTGTTTGCAACAGTCTTTGCAACTAAATCCTTACAGACATGAAAGCTTTACATATTCTTTATTATAAAATGTTAAGTGTTTCATTAATTTTAAGAAGCCTGCTCAAAAGAGAAATTTTGCCTTTAGTGGTCATAGTGACTGTTTATGTTTATAGATCTATAAAAAATGATAGAGTAAGATCTAAAGGTAGATTTCATGCAGAAAGCTGATATACTAATCTTCCACCCGTATCCATTCCCAACATTTTCTCTCCCTTGTAGAATTTCCTGGGAGAATAAGAATATACTATGCTAGAAATTCAATGTTATAAAGCCAGTGTTTGTAGATAGAATTTATTTTATAAATAAATGTAGCAATTTTTAAAGTGGCTTAGTGTTAGCATGAGTTCACAAAGAAAATAAGTGAAGACATATCTTTTTTAAAAGAATCCATCTTCAAGAGTGACCTGAAGGAAATTTGTAGCTAAAATTGTGATGAGGCAGAGGTCCGATGGAAGCAGAAAGATGTCAGTAGAAATACAGATAGATAGGGAGGTCCAGACGAATGGTAAAGAGCAGCCAAGGGAGAAAGAAAGGAAGAAAACAGGGCAGAAGAGAAAGAGAAATATCTTAGTTCTTTATCTGCTGTCTTGATTTCTAGAGTTTTTGTTTTCCACATTCAACTATGTTCCAAAAATATTCAATATGAAATTACAGAAATGGAAAGAAATTTTAGGGTTTAAACACCTTTAATTTCAAGATATTGGTTAATTGTTCTGTTTTATTAATACTTCAAATCTCTTTTCATGTCTAATTTATAAATTAACCCTGATCATAGATAAGCATGCAAAGTAAAAAGCAGTGTATTTAGGAACCAGCACTGCTCCACTATTAAGCACCTACTGGCATTCCTGTTAAAAATCTCTCTGGACAAGAGGTGACCTACTGTATTGTAGGCAGAGAAAACAGACAGCAGCCATTCACTGCCCAAATTGATATACTGAAATCACTAGAACTAGGTGTGACATGGTTATAAACTTTTTTTAAAAAAAGGTTTGGGTTAAAATACAATTGAATAAAAATGATCCTTTTAATTGAAATTAAACTTAACAAAACACAAAATATAAATGATAACAAAACCCAGCGGTGCAGGTCATCAGGCTGGCTCAGCAGGTAAACATACTTGCCACCAATCCTAAAAATCCAAAATCTTCTTGACCATATAGTGGAATAAAATAAGCAATTCCAAAGAGTTGTTCTCTGACCACATACATACCCTGGACACACACATGCTACATACAAGCGTGCACACACACACAGACACACACACAATTTTTTAAAAATCTTAAGAATTTCACCTGTTGACTTTTAAAGTAAGAATAACAAGTGAAAGGAGACATGTTGATCCAAAGGTCACCTTCAAAATGGATCTTCCTCCTTCACCAAAAGCCGTAAGGGTAGATCTTAGGAAGATCGCCTCTTTTTAAATCATTCATAAGAGTTCAACTTAACTTAAAACCTTCACTGATTCAGTGTGCAGAGCAAAATGCATTCTAACTCCTGGACTTTCTCAATTTCTTTTAAATAACACTTTTGACATAAAGTCTCATAAAACTTCAGCTCAGGCTTGTCACAAACTCACTATGTAAATGAGGATGACGTTGCCCTTCTGATTTTCAGGCCTCTACATGCCTAGTGCTCAGATCATAGGCATTAACCACCACATCTAGTTATGTGGGGCTGAGACCAGATTTAGTGTATGGTAGGCAGTATTCACCGCCTCAGCCCTCAGTTAATGTAGTCTTTATTCTTATATCATAAAAATAGAGAAAACAACACAGTGCTATATACATGCATGAGCGCGGGTGCGCGCGAGTGTGTATGTGTGTAATAATATTTTAAAGAGAATAAGCAAACATTTAAAATATTTGCTATTTCAATGAAGATGACCCATGATGCAGATATAAACTTGACACTTGACACTCACAGTAAGAGCAGCCGTAGACTTCTGCACGCAGCCCTATGTGGCCTTCTCCGTTCCAGTCCAGGGGCACAATGCGTACATAACGGGCAACTACTGCATGCTGCAGGTCATGCCGGACCACACTGTCAGAATTGACGTTTCCTGGAAAAGCCTTCAATGAAAGAAAAAAAAAACATTTTAAAACCTTTAAAGAACATCTCGGTGACAATCATATATTTTGTGTAATAAATGAAACTCATATTTTCACCTCCAGTGATATCTGGATTTTATAGCTTCTTACATCAGAAACACCTGAAAAATAAAGCTTTTCATTTTTTTTTTTATTTAAAAAGGTATTGCTTTTGGGGGAGATAGTTAAGGAGATAAAATACTTGTCATGAGAGCTAATGCTTGTAGATTATTGGATCCCCAGAATTCATAAAACAAGTAAGTAGGTGAGGGGGTCTCCAGAAATCGCAGCATTCTAGAGGCCGTGATGGGATCCTCAGTGCATGCTAGCTATCTAGACCAGCAGAAGTTGGGGGCGCCTAGGCCTGTGAGAACTTGTCTTGGAAAATAAAGTGGAAAGCAACAGAGAAAGGGAATCAACGTTGGACTTATACACACATGAAACACAACAAGTGCACGCTTACAAATGCAACGCAATCATTTACATTTGTGGGGTAAAGGAAAAATATTGTTTTAATTGGGAAATGGGCTAAAGTAACCACAGATCCTCTCAAACACATTAACATCTTTTCCCAAATCATTAGGCTCCCTTGTCATTTCACAATGACAGGTGTCTGGCATAGGTGAAACAGGCACATCTGTGGTGACAGCCTGTGAATCGCCTGAAGGTAAGTAAGCCTTTGGTGGTTTGTTTCTCTGACCTGTCCTTCAGTTTCTTTTCCAAGCAACCTGAAGAATACTGACTAACCTGAAGACATAAAAAAGGATGGAGAATCAAGTCTCCAGATACTGCATTTGAGCAGTAGACATCGGACAAAAGCTGCTGAAATTTTTGAGAAATATAGGATGACTAACTCACCAAAGTATAGCATAGCATTTCCTAAAGGTAAATCCAGTAGTTATAAAAAAATGTTAATTCATATGATACTTTCTTCTAGATTTGATACAATATAACACTCAGCGCTTTTTTTCAGACCCAAGAGTGCTTTGAGATTTAAAACACTACATTAACTGTCATTTTGTTTTTCTTTTATTCTGTTTATTTATTTATTGAAATTTTTCCATACAGTACATTCTGATTGTGATTTGCATTACTCCTCTCCAATCCTCCCCACCTCCTAAGCCACTGTAACCCACATTCTTTCTTTCTATCTTACAGTAAAAACAAACACGTGTCTAAAAATATAAAATAAAATAAACATACCACAATGAGACAAAACAAATTAATAAGATAAAAAGCAAAGAAAAAAGCACCAGAAATACATGTAGCCACAGACATACAGTGAGCTGTTTGCATATGCATAAAGCTGAAGTTTTAACCATCAGAGAGAGGTAAGTATTAGCATTCATACTGTATATCATACAAAGTGGTAAATATGTCTTAATAGGATAGTATTTAAAAAACATTAGGAAAGCAGAGAGATGTACAGCTAAAAGTTTAATGAAATAAGCCAATATTTATATAACACATTATTATTTTAAAAAATTGTATATTCTGCAACTAATTTTCCTAAGCATGCTAACTTCCCTAGCAACATTTGGGTTCACCGGGAGGAAATGTGATGACAGAATGTGGCCTGTCTAGACATGGGAAGACAGAGCAAAGTCAGAAGCTCATGTATCCACTTGCTTTATTTGAAAGTTATATTTTCAGAGAGAAATACATGCTTTGGTCCCACTTAGACACCATACATTTTATTTCATTATTATATATTTGACTACAAATTTGAAAGTCTGATTGAGAATTTCTGTCTCCATACTTTCATTACAAAATTGGTGTCTGTCCTCTCTGCCACATGATCTATGTTGCTTGTCTATTTCACTTTTTATTTTTGTTTCTACAAACAATTTACATGATCAATATTTCCTTTACTGACTCATTTTTACCAAACATGCTTCCATTGTAAGCATCAGCACCAATATCTCCTCCACAGTTTGGATATAAACAGCCGAAGCCTGAGAGGCACTGATGACTGAAATGAAGATTGCCCATTAACGCTGCTTTCCCTTTGTGATTAAATTGCTATTGGTCAGGGAAAGTACTTATGTCCCTTGATTTCACTCATTCTCAGAGGATTGTAATTTTCATGTAAGCAGGAAAATGGAAGAAATAAGACAAACACTGATTTTTACAAAACAAAGTATTAAGATTTGGGGTTTGCTTCAATAGTTGAAAATTGAAATGGAATTTGAAGCTTTGTACTATTAAATAATGCCATTCAAAATTTAACCTTCATTGAACAGATAGTATATAATAATAAGAGTTTCTTAGAGGCTTAAAAAAATCAGACAAATTTATTGTTGAAAGACTAAAAGTAAAACATCAGTCTGTAGCAACCTGTTAGTTATATGTTGCTGGTGTTGCTTTTCTTCTGTTGTTCATGATTTGTATATTTTCTCAGAGTAGAATATCTTTATTATTATTATTTTGGTTAACACAGCAGTCATGTAACTCACAATGCTTTATAAGCACTAACTAACAATATAATATAATGTTTAATTTTTCTGTTGTTCTTAGACTGACAACCCTATAAACTGCACAAATACAGAGAAAAGATAATTTTTGAAATGCATTGTGAGACCCTTACTAGATTAACTTTAAAATAATCAATTGTATTGAAATTTTTAATAATTAACAGTCTTCCATGTACACTATCTCTATGACTCAAATAGCAAAATAGATTGTCCATGGTGTTATACAAATGTTTCTATAAAGTACAAGATAGTATGTATTCTAGATTTCATATTTTGTGCACTTCTCTGTCCCATGCTATCTGTGCTTTAATAGCACAATATATAGTGGATAATCTGATCTTCTTGTATTGCAAATAGATTCAAAAATGAGGAATAGACCACAGTTGACCCATAGCACAGTTGGATGCTATATTTTACCAGCTTGTCTCCTTGAAGAGCTTTACTTTTCCCTTTGGGGAGAGAAGTTAAAAACAAATGGGGGCTGGATATGTGCCTAGCAGGTGCTGTAGCAATGAGCTAGGTCATCATCATCCAAAGAAACTCTAAACTTGGACATGCCGGTGCTGCCTTCAGACAAGACCCAAAAGTCAGTCCTCATTTTAAGACTTTGTAGCTACTTGGCAATTTAAAATTCAGTAAACTATTGAAAGAGTTTTAAACTGTCAAAGCATGTAATTTATCAGACTGTAGATACTACCATGGAGGTCTGTGGTGTGACATGTAACATATTTTATGAATAGAATAAGTATATTAAGTCCATGCTAAAACTTTCAGTTGTTTTCAAGAGAGCTTCCATTCAAAGCCATATCATGTCAGGAGCCCGGTATAGCTATCCCCTGAGAGTTCTGCTAGAGTCAGACCAATACAGATGCGGATGTACACAGCAAAACAATGGACTGGAGTGAGGGGACCTCAATGGGGAATTTAGGGCAATGACTGTAGGAACTGAAGGGGTTTGCAACCTCATAGGGAGAACAACAATATCAACCAACCAGAACCCCCCAACTCCCAGGGACTACACCATCAACCAAAGAGTACACAGGGGTACCCATGGCTCCAGCTGGATTTGTAGCAGAGGATTGCCTTATCTGGTATAAGTAGGAGGGGAATACCTTGATCTGATTGAGGCTTGATGACCCAGGATAGGGGAATTCTAGGCCACTGAGGCAAGAGTGGGTGGGCAGGTGGGGAAGCATCCTCATAGAGGCAGAGGGTAGGGAGGAGAGGATGGGGGTTTGTGGCAGGGAAACGTGGAAGGGGGATTGTTGGGAGTCAACTCCTAGTCGAAAGCGGCTATCATCTTTACAGCCATCTCAAGCCATATACCCTGAAAAGAGACTTGTTTTCAACAGCCTGCAATAGCTGAGCACACTCTGATAAACATCTTGTTACACTGTTTAGTGCCCCCAGCTTCAAGGTGCACGTGGTATCCATGGCTACAAGGCACGTGATGTAGTGCCTTCAGTTAAGCTTGTCCACGAGGGCAAGTCACGTGGTAAAGGGTGTAAAATACCCAGGATTTCCTTTCTATGGAGGAGAATATAGGAGAATATAAGAGACTAAAGGAGAATAGAGGAGACTATGGGAGAATAAAGAAGAGACTTGAAGAGACTCGACCAGTCTCTGTCTTGTATCCATTTTTTGCGTCTTTCGTCCTTCCTCCATCCCCACTCTCTCTGTTGCTAGACCCTGACCTGCGGACCGGAGCAGCAAAACGGGCCATTACAAAGTAGCAGAACCGGCCATTACAAAAGAAACAGCCATTACAGGGGATAACATTTGGAATGTAAACAAATAAAATAACCAATAGAAAGGAAAAAAAAGCCACAAATGTACAGCAATCTGATGACATGTTGGGACTTAAAGATTTTGCTTAACTAAAATTGAACCTATAAGCCGTAACCTTTGTGTAAATCGACATAGATAGGCCTCTAAGTGTTACTGACAGAAGTTAACTTAGGAAATTAGGAGGAAAATGGGAAGAAAGCAATAACATCAAACCTGTGTGTTTCCTAATGTGGGCAATGGTCTGCCAGTGGAAAAAATGCTCTAGTAGAAACAGTGTCTATTCATGACTCTGATATTATAAACCATGATCTCTACAACCATTTTCCATCTATTTCTCTTTGTGACTCTAGTTTTTATTTTCTTATTCCAACAATTTATAGTAAAGTTGAAAAACAGAGTTGCCATGGTGTAGTATCATGAATTTCCAAGTTACTCCTTGCTGAGGGAGGTACATAGAATGTCATTCTTTGCGTGTTGGGTGTCTTGTGCATTTTTTTCTTACTCCTCCTCTTATCCTGGCCTCTTACCCTGGAACCTCAACTCACTTTTTTTAAACCAGGTGCTCACACGCATCCTGAAAGTACTTTCTGATTATAGGTATATTTCTGACTTCACTTTTCAAATCCCAGCTATACCAAGGCCACCTCATAAAATTCTAGACTATATCGTTTTAGTGCATCTGTATTTGATCCCTCAAATACAGGGGCCAATGGTCAACAGCTCCACATTTACTTCTTTGTGAAATGAATGAATAGGATCCTGCATGCCCCAATTTCTAGCCACCTATATATACGTTCCTGTTATTTCTATTCTCTATTTATAGTTAGCAAACCATATGCTTGATAATACTCCTACAAGAAAAAAAAGATCATGCTGTTCTGATTCAAGAAGACACCAGGGTAATGAATAAAAATTTTCCAGAGTTATGAGGTTGTCATTATAATTATGCAAAATAGCTAGAAATCACAGGATTGTGGGAGAAATGGAAATGACCATGCACAATTCAAAGGATATACACTAGCTGTAAAACAAAAATGAACTCTCCCATCTATCAACCTTAGTAAGTTCATATAGGAGAGCTACTTGAAGTTTGCTGAAAACACACATTTGCCTGATGACCTGATGAAAATGTGAGACAAAGTTTGCAGAGTTCTACTGGCTTGTGAGAGACAGCACTTTCTTTGGGAACAACTAGTCTTGACTCAGTAGAATATGCCTCTTTCTTTTCATTTTCTCAGCATTATGCAAGTTCCCTAATAGTTTTTATTTATTTTACCACATAATTAGGTTTGCTGTTCTTTGAATGTAAGACTAAGGAGTTACCTGTGTTTTCTTACATCCAGGGTGATATTGGTAATATTTCCCTGTGCAGTTTAAGTATTGGAACTTCAGTTGTTTTGGTAAGTAGTATTTTACTGTTACAACCAAGGGAAAATATCAGTATTTTAAAACACACATAAAGCTGTGTCTAGCAGAACAAAAGTGAGCATCAAAACTGCTAATTGATCCATGGTGAAGTCAGAAGTTAATAATTTCTGATTGAAAAATGATAAATTAGCATGCTAGTATATAGGGAAAGGGGGACCTCTTTGAGTAGGATATTAGACAATGTGCTTTTAATTTTTGAATAAATTTTTATATACTATTTGGCTAAAGCAGTTATTTATATGCTACTTAAAGAAAAATGTATTAAAAACCAACAATTAAGCATGCATTTATATGGAGACATGTCCATGCATACATGTATGCATGCATGCTTACATTGTATGTGTGAGTGTAGCTTTCACATCCCTTCTCACTGCTCTGGTTGAGATCAAGTGTAAAATGAATTTCCTTCTATAGTAAATATATAGAGTCAGTTGAAGGATTTGGCATACCTTTTTACATAAAGCCCAACCAGTTTCATAAAGCTTAACTCTCCTGATACCAAGCACAACAAAATATCTCAAATTCTCATGCAAAAGAAATGATTCTGCACCAGAACACAGTGTTCAACAACTGGTATCAAAGACTAGCACATGATTGCAAAGGGGGTTCCTTCAAGCTTTCTACAATGAAGCCCTATGGAAAAGGCCAAAACGTATTCAGCAAACACAGTTTTACAGTTTAACCCAAATGTTCAATGCAAGAATTCTGCTCCCTTCTAACTGCTTCTCCTATGTCCTTATATGGCATTTTGTTCTCATCACAACTGAAGCAAGTCTTGAGCATTTCAGATCTTGTCTTCAGAGTAGGATTCAGCTTCTTTTGAGTTTATGGTAAGCGGTAATGACATGAACATGAGAACACACTCTTTGGAAAGGCATTGTAATATATCTTTTATATGGACAACATAACATTGTCATTAGCAGGCAAATAGGAAAAGGGCCAAGTGTTATTTAGTATGAGAATTAATAGTCATTAAGCAAATTACTATTTTTAATTTTTGTATTCTAAAAACATAAAATCATTCATCTGGATAGCTTTATGCCATGAAATGTCAACATATCTAATGCTAAATATATTGCTGATGAACATTTGTAATAGCTTTTTCAACTTAATATAAATATATATTTTCTTTAATATGAACATATAATTTGCCATTTTTACATTACATGATTAATATCCATTAATAGCTTTAGAGATACCCAATAAGGCAAAAAAAGTATTTCCTGGTGCTGCAGAAACTAATACTTCATCATATATTTGAATATCTTTTTATGGGATTGGGAAGAAAAACCCCTAATATAATATTTAAGTTATCTTCTTTTTTTTGTTTTGTTTTGTTTTGTTTTGTTTTTTCGAGACAGGGTTTCTCTGTATAGAGCAGGCTGTCCTGAAACTCACTCTGTAGACCAGGCTGTACTCGAACTCAGAAATTCACCTGCCTCTGCCTCCCAAGTGCTGGGATTAAAGGCGTGTGCCACCACCACCCGGCCTATCTTCTTTCATTTTTATGAGTGTTAGTTCTCTACTGCTTTCTGCTACAAATATTTCCAGAGAACCGGCTTAGGCTACTCTTTGTTCTCTTTCAGAGTGTGAGTCTTACTCTTATGATTTTCATCTTCATTAAACAACATTTTTGTGTTGTATGCCTGATCGTTTGGCCTGCATCTATGTGTTTGTGCACCTCCTGTGTGCTGTGCTTCTGTAGGATCCCTTGGAATGCAACTTCAAGTCATTATTAAACATAGTATAAGTGCTGAGAATTGAACATTGACTCTGGGTCCTCTGCAAAAGCAGACAATGCTCTTTAACCACTGAACTTCCTTTCCTTTCCTGCTTCTTATCCTTTCTTGCAACAGAAAACACATATTAGTAAACAGAAGACAGTCTTTTGTTTGTTTTCAGTTTTAGATTTGTTGGACATTCCACCTAGTTAGTCACCTTTATGAAGCTTCCTCTTTGATTTATTAAGTAGCCACTATCATCATTAAGCAGTTTAAATGTGTCCAATGGTTACACCATTCCTTCCCCATTTTCAAAAGTGAGATCATTTTAATTATGCTCTTTCAATTTTATTTCCCAGAGTTTCAGACTATACTTAGTTGAAAATTTTTCTTTATGCAATTCTCTAGTATCTCACTTTGCAATTTTCTAGTATCTCAACCTTCCTAAAGTTTGATCTTACTTTACTATTCTAAGTTTAATAAAACCAAATCTAGTTATTGCTTTTAAGCATCATTGGTCATTAGATAAATTCAAATTAAAATAATAGTAACAATGGCATTGGGGTTACTAAATTTTAAGAAATTAAAACTATAAACATATAAGAACATATAAGGACTATGTAAACAAATTTTAGTGGACTCTGCATTTATGTCAGTAATGTAAAAAGTTACAGTCAACTTGGCAAAAAATTTGGAAGCTCCATAAGCATAATCAGCTATCATATTCGTGAAGAAAATACGAGAATTTTGTTTATATAAAAGTATGTATGTGAACTTGTCTATTAGCTTTAAATGCACACAGTTGACATTGTGTGTCAACTGACAAGTAAATAAATTAAGTCAAACAGCTACAATTATCTTCTACCTGTTCCTCTTCCACAGCCTACTACGGAGTGATTCTTACTCCAACTGTCTTCCATCTTTCGCATCCTTTCTCCTCCTTTTACCCATTGTCCCCATTCTCATGTATTTTCTTTCCTTAAAAACCTCTTTGTCTTAAAATAATGAGTAAAAGAAAAATCAAGTGTCATTCATTTTAGGTAAATCTAGGAAACCTCACTAAATTTCTTTAATCTGTTTTAATGCATTCAATTTTAACACATACTTTATCTTAATCTCCCAAACGACTTCACATGCAGCTCTCTAGTCATCTTTTTTTCCTACCACTATTCTCCAGTATTAATGATTTAAAACTCAAGCCTCCTTTGTAAATTGTAAGAACATCTGACTCTTTGGAAAACTTGATATTTTCATCCTTCAGGTTGTGGTCTTATTTAGATCCCAGGACAAGGATGCCATGCTATCTGTTCTCCCATATTCTGGATCAGCCCAATTTCTGTCAAGGATCACTCACCTTAAAACAAATATTGGGGATCAATTTCTATAGCTCTATCTGCTGCCCTAAGTTGGCATTTGCAAAGTGGGCCAGCATTTTCAGCATTCTACCCTACATCTTTATTTGAGGAGGCAGGAGGGGGGGTCAAAGCATATAAGCTGAAAGATCTTCCCTCCGCAGATCTCAAAAGCCTCCTTTTTTATTTCCTTCCAAAGTTTGCTAACATTTCCATCATCCTAGCCTCCTAAGCTGGGATCTTATGTCACATGAGGCTCCTCCTCTGACTCAGTCACCTTACATTGACAGGTGCCCCCACTTTCCAAGAACAGCTTCCTCTTTGAGAGGCCACTGCATTTTCTCAAATCTTCTTTATCCTTTTACAGATCTCTCTCTCTCTCTCTCTCTCTCTCTCTCTCTCTCTCTCTCTCTCTCTCTCCATCTGGTCTCTTTCTTTCTCAAGCCAGGGTGCATACTACAAGAGAAATCTTTTTAAATTAAAGTCTCAATTTGCATGAACTTAACTACTTCATCCAAAGTATAGATGCTTGCCTTTGTTTACATGGTGCCAACTCAATAAGTTAGAAAGAATAATTTGCACAATTATCACCCTTTGTTTTGTTTATAGGATGCTAAATGATTCACTTAACAGATTCTTCTTAACAAATTAGCAAAATTGACTTAGCTGAACAAATAGATTTGTTTTATTGGTGTCTTATGGAGACACCAACATTAGCTTGAGTCAGACCTGTAGAAAGTACACAATTGCAAGTCCCAATTGACAGAAATTCTATATCGTATTCACATCTTTAAGGCTTTCCATTTTTGACCAATAGAAGATTAAGCGTCTCTTCAGCAGTGTGTTTGATATTCATACAGCTACGCCCATGTTCTTTTATGCATATGAAAAGTTTCATTTTCTCTTTGAACAGAATTAATTTGTAACTACAAATAGATGACCATCATTTTAACTTTGCAGCACATTTTCCTCGTCTAAGAAGGGAACTGAAAAGACGCAAAAGGCTCTACAGCAAATTGCAAATAAATCAGTCCTCTGGTGTAAAGATCAGCTAAAACGCTGTTCAGTATAATCCTGTGTTACGTTTGTGTAAAGTCCCAGAAACAAGCAGATGTGATAAATGATGCACATTTTTTAGGTCTAAGATGAAACTAAGAAGGAATGGGATTTGCTAGGCAAGCAAGTAGATTCTGCAAGGTAAACAAGGGAACCTGAGAGCTGTGTGGAATCAGACCTTTGAATAAGTGACAATGAAAACAACCAAGTCTTAACAACTACTGAATTAGAAGACAATGATGTTAATCAGGTCTACTTTATTCAATAGATCTTTGTAAAATACACTATGGAAGCACTCAACTGGAAAGTAGCCACCTTGGTGTCATCCTGGGCAGTGATAAAAAGTAAACCAAACAAAATTTCTAACAGAGAAAAAGACATGGTAACCATACAGCAAATGCTATCTGAGATTTTATGTTGATATATCTGTATTTGAATGTCATTAGAAATATGAAGAAACTATTTCATGTATTATAAAAATATAATTATAAAACTTTCATGAATCTTTAAAAATTAACACAATGAAGAAACATATATCATTTCTACTTTATTTGTTTTAGATTTTCTTAAATTCCATTGTATGTTATTAGTATGCAAACATAAATCTGTGCTCTGTGCTCTTTTATTTGTAAAGTTTAGGTAGTAGTATTCTTAAGCCATGTCTTTCTGCTCAGTAAGGATCTATTTACCTGTTTTACAGAGACTTTTATATATTACAATGTTTTTTTGAAAGTTAGAATTTAATTGTTTTATTCAAAACTTCCAAGCAGAGTAAATAAATTACACTTTCAAGCCTTGAAACTTTATCAAGTGAACACTTATATTGAGTTATCTTAGCTGTTTAGATGTCATTTCTGAACATATTTGCACACTGGAGAAGTTTAGATTTTAAGTCAAATTGAAATCAGTTTGTTTAGTCTTTTTCCTTTCTTGAAATGATTTTAGAGTCACAAAGCAGTTATAGAAATAATATAGTGAAAACTTTCCTTGCATTTTCTAATGCTCAGCAATTACTGTTCAATCATCAAAGCCAGGAACTGGACATGGTAACAGTATTGTTAACTGAACCACAGAGTCTGTCAAGTTAAAAATGTCCCTATTATTATTATTATTATTATTATTCATGATTTTTGTAGCACAAGCTGGCCTGGAAGACTTGATTTTCTTCCTGCAGTCTCAGGAGTAACTTGTGTGCCCCATCATTTACATTTAAATTTAGCTAGTTTTTATGTGAAGCTCATTTTGTTTGTTCAGTTGGCTGGTATATGTAAGCTTTGTCATTCATAGTTTATCATAACTGTTGACACTACTATAATTATGACATGGAAGTTACATCATTTGAAAGTCATATTTTTCTGATATTAAACCTAACATTACAAATTGATAGAATGTTATTAGAGAAATTCAGTTTTGCTTTGATTTGAGAGTTTGATCCATTTTATTCTGCTGTATTATTTTCTTTCTCATCTTATGATTTAGTGTCTTAGTTAGTCTTTCTGTTGCTGTGATAAAATACTATGATAAAAAGCAACTTGAAGGAGAAATGACTATTTCATCTTATAGTCTGTAGTCCATCATCCAAGGAAAATAGAGTAAGAACTCAAGACAAGACCTTCAAGGCAGGACCTGGAGGCAGGAACCTGGGAGCAGGAACTGAAGCAGAGGCCATAGAGGAACATTGCTTACTATAGCTTCCCCCTCATGCTTGCTCAGTATGCTTTTTTGTGCTATCCAGAACCATCTGCCCAGGAGTGGCACCATCTACAGTTGGCTAGGCCCAATCATTAATAAAACATATACCTTATAGGCTTACCTACAGACTAGTCTGATGGAGACATTTTCTTAAGTGAATTCTTTTCAAATGACTCTAGTCTGCATTATGTTAATAAAAAAAACAAACAAAAACAAAACAAAATCTATCGAGTACATATAGTTTGTGACTTTTGCTAGGTTAAATATTGGAACCTAAGTGTTATATTAAGCACAGAAAGTAGATAAAATAAACTATGCTGTTTGTTATTAACACAGCAATCTAAATTGAAATGGGAAGAAGGATATAATACAGTATTTGGGAAATGAAGGAGGGAGACAGATAGTAGCTTATCTCCAGCTAAGTCTCACACATGCTTATGCACACTAAGAAACAAAATATTTTGTGTAATGGAGAAAAACAGTATGCAAGGATAAGCATTTTCTAAGAATTGCTTCAATGGTGAAACCAATAGCCTGACACTGAGGGCTCATTTGTGTCTCTACTGATGACTGCAGGTTTTCTGAGAAAGCAGCTGCTAAGAAAGTAATACCTAGGGAGTAAGAGAACCTGTAAGTCATGATGAGTGAGTGTAGGGCCAAGAAGAAGAAATCACAGCAACTAGCTAAGCAGTTGGGAATGACTAGATCCTCAGCCTCATGACTACAACTGGTCGTTAGAAGTTCAGAAGAAGGGATGAAAGCAGAACAGAAGACATCATGCAACAACATGCAGAACCTTTATGATTGTGGACATACTGCACCTTTAACAATCAGTGTGGACATCTTGGATGTGATGGTGCTTTCCAGTTCTATAAGATAGCAAAGGAGTAAGTAGACCTAAGAATGCATGAAAACCCTTAGCAGTGTGTCTTGTAAAACCAGACTGATATACAACTAATTAAAAACAAAATTTTAGTGAGAAATAGAAAATGCTAAATATCATAAATGATCTCTTGCAATATTGAAATCTTCATGATGTCATTTTCTTCAATAAAGTAAAATTTCTAATCAAATATAGGCACAATTAGTAAAATAAAACATATGAAATCCAACACTTCACCAGCAGTGGGTGATGTGCCCAAAAGTTGAATGCTATGCTAAGATCCTAAAAGCCATATTTCATTATGTCAGTATTAATGAAGAATTGAAGAGGGCAGCATTTTGTACTATAGCATCAGGGATATAAGGCATTTATTTAAACTACCTATGTAACCTGAATAAATAGTATGAGTGGTTAATTTCAAGGATTAACTTGTTTTTAAATTCTACTATAAAGAGCAAAACTATAATGTAGTCCCATGCAAAATGGCCATCATTGTGATATCTGATGAATATGAAATAATAATGGACTTTCCTGAGAAAGTGAATGTCCTTAAACAGGTTTTCAATGTAAAAGAACAAATAGAAAAGCTGTACAACAATGATTAAATAGGGGTACACTCTGTATAAATATGTTATTCTGAATAGAATGAAAAGTAAGTTTATTATGTGATTATCTTTTCCTTCCCAGTGGGTAAATCTAAACCAGGGATTTCAACAAGCTAGGTTTATGATCTGTCACAGATTAATCTCCAGCCCTGCCCAGGCTACTCCTGACTAAAATATTTTATACCATACACATATAGATATTACTAATCAGACTCAGTGAGTTATATTTTACAAAGTTGAAAAATTATGGAAAGAGAGGACATGAAGAAGACTGGAGAGGAGGAAGAGGAGAAGAGAGATGGATGATAACTAATATGTCATAATCATGAATTTCTTGAAGAATAGTAAATAAAATTAGAAGAAATTGGTTAAAAAATTACCCCCAGAGATCTTTTTGACATATAGAGTAATAAAAATATTAATTATCTATATACATAAATTATAGATCAAAACATTTATATAGAGCAAAATCTTAGCTCACTGAGGGATTTTGCTAGGAAAATGTGAATATGTTTCATGTGATCCATTCAGAATAACTTCTTGAGGTTTGGAAGGCAGTTGTCTAAATGTGTATTTCTGGAGTAGCAGACTTGTTAATGCTGAGGGCAGATCTAGAGGTCATTGCAGATTATGTCTGGCAGAGTGGCTCATTCTGCTCTTACAATGAAGGCAGAAAAAGAAAGTGGAATTTGAGACTTTACCTCTCTGTAGTAAAATGCTACTGAGATATTGTTCTAGTCAGCAAACCGCAACAACAAAAAAAGTATCATCCAGTCTAGATAGGACTTGCAGAGGAATCCCAAATGTTAGAAGACTGTAGAATCTTCCTATAAAGGGCAGTCTGAATAACATAACTTTCAACTAAAGATGGGAAAACACAGGTAAACAGCAACATATATTCATTTATAAATCAATAGGAAGTGCTTTCTATGTTGTACAGAAGAGTTCTTTCTTCTATATGATGAAATCTAAGATGTGCTTGATGAAAGCAAATTATCAAATTTTTTGATACTTGTATCTCAGTCGGAAGAATTATGTGATTTTGTGGGCTATAAACAATATTGAGAGAGGTAAAAGGTAAAAAGTGTATATATACCTGTGTGTAAAAACATAAGTAGTATATGCACTTTGGATTGCTGTATATGTATATAAAATTATATACATACACAAACATACACACACATATATATTACAAAGTGAATTATAATGGTGGGCTAATGGGCACAGGATAAAAGCTAATGGGCACAGGATAAAAGCTAATGGGCACAGGATAAAAGCTAATGGGCATAGGTTAAAAGAAGAGGCATTTTTATTCATGCTTTAGGAGCATCATGAGTTGATGAATCCTGAATACACCTTTATGGACTCCACTTGACTGTGAGATGTAATGTGTTCACATGTGTAAAGCAAGACAATTTGACATAGCATTTGATGTAGTGACATCAGAAATCATTCATGTCAAGGGATGTCATTGCCATATTGTTGAGGTTTGAACTTTTGCTACGCTAATACTGCCCCTGGTTGCCTCGGGGATGTGATACTATGTGGGCTTGCTCCTTTATTTTAAATTACTAGTTGAATAAAGATACAGACAGCCTATAGCTGGGCAGAAGAGAGGTAGGTGTTGGTTCCTGGTCTTGTGGGTTTGAAGTAGACCCACACAAGAGTTCATGAGAAGAGAAGAAGGTGAAGAGAGATGATGCTATGGGATACATGAGTCATGAAAACATAGCCATCAGGCCTGCCCAATTGAAGTTAAGAGCTACTCAGACAGAACATGGCAAGTTATAATTCGGGGTTGCTGGCAGAAAAGTAGAGATAACAGCATAGAGGATAGTTATCTGCCCAGCTCTAGTGCTTTAAAGGCATATTATAAATATAAAAGTTATATGTCTTCTATCTAGGAACTGAATGATCAAAAGCAAGGTAGAAATGCCTGACCAAGATTAAATACATACTACTACAACAAGGTAAAAAATACACGTGTCATTTAAGATTTAGCTAAAATTAAAAATAAAAGCATATATATAAGCTTCTTCAATAATCACTATGACTTGTATTTATGGAATTTTGATTAACACCACAAGGTACTGGGACTCAGAAGGTAGTTTCCTCCTTTCTTTGGGTTTGGCACAGTGAAAAACAGTATTTTAATGGCAACCTTGTTTAGAAAAACTGGTGCTGATCACTCAATATTCTGGCACTGTGGGAAATGAGGAATGTGCTTGAGCAACGTGTTCTTTACATTCCCACTGGACCCAGCCTCTTTGGATATATAGGCCACAGTAGAGTGAGGGTGGAACATTAGTAACATTATCCTCTTTGGATATATGAAACACAATACAGCAAGGGTATAACATTATTGACATTATGCATCAGATAGAATGTCTTCCTAAAGTCACCTGATGTCAGACTTAAGTGGGTGAACTCTAATTAACTAGAGCTCTGTCTACCAGGGAGCCCAACCAAGTAGTTCTTAGATAGGACCAACAAAACAGCTATTCACTGAGTACATGTCACAATCTGGTGACACTTGTCATTTCAGGACAGACATCATTAACAGCATTACTTTTCTATTGTATTGCTATCATACCCTAATTAGACATTTGATCTGTTTACTCATGGTTTCAGTCAAGTCTATAGAGTAACAGAAGAATATTCTAGAATAGACGACACACATCTTCAAAAACAGTTCATGTAAACATCTACATGTAATTTCATTTAGGTTTATTTTGTGTGTTTGGCGTGTGCTGTGTGTGTGTTGTGCACTTTTTAGTGTAGATTTACACATGTGCATGTAGGTGCAATGTATTTTTACACATGGGAGTGGAGGCCAGAGGGCAATGTTGGATATTGCTCCTCAATTATTGCCACTGTTTTGTTTTGAGACATGATCTCTCAGTGATCCTGAAACTCATCATGTTGGCTAGACTGGCTGGCCAATGAACTTGAAGGATCCTCACGTCTCTATCTGACCCTCACCAATTGGATTATAAGTGTTAGCGTGACAAATGTTTATTATGTGGGCTCCAGGGTTCCAAACTCAGGTCCTCAAGCTCTTTTTCTTCTTTTTTTCTTTTTTTCATCTTTTCCTTTTTGCTTAGTATATAATGAAATATATCTCTCGCTATATGTAAGTATGTAAAAGCTTTCTGTGAGTACTGAACACAGAACAAGTAAAAAACTTACCCTGTGATCATCACCATCCTCTAAGCACTGTTTCATCCACACCATGCCTCAACATCGATATTTTTAATTTATGTTCTTCACTTAGTCATTTCCTCATTTTATTTATGATATTCAAAGCCCCCCCCCCCACTTAAACCCTAGCAATCATTACAGACCTACAAAAACTACTGGCTCATTTTAGACACTATTTGAACTAGAACTAATAAGCTTCATGTCTTTCATTAGGCCTAAAATGTTCTTCTTTGCACTTCAGATTTGACACACTTGACTTATTCTTGTGTTATATTTAAACCAGATCAAGCAGAGATGAATCATACGTATTAATATTTATTCCTTCTAGCTTTTGGCCTTCCTTGTGATACAAATGGTCCTTGTGTGTAAAATAAGTTAACAATACATTGGTAAATAAGATGCTGCCAATGTCATGGAATTTTTTTAATACTGGCATCTTTACTATTATAACAAGCATAATTGAAATTTAACATTTAAGAAAATCCTTTTAGAGAAAAATATGTAGAAAATTATGCAAGCTGTATATGTATTAGTGGTGGGTTCAGCTTTCTTTTGGCCTTTGTTGTGAATGATTTTAATTGCATTTGCAATCTTTGAGAATTCAGAACCATCAACGATCTACCTAACATTCAGTCAACTGACATATTCCTTTGTTGACTGTAAGAAAGGCTATACCAGAGAATATGACCCCAAGGAGAAAGCATGGTGCCAGAGAACAGGTACATTTAGAAATGGGTTTGTTAACTCACTTAAAGCAACATACTGGCATATTTTTATGTACCATGAAGAATTTAACATGTGCATTTGTAAATATGAATGACTGCTTAGTAGTTCTTAGGAAATAGGCTATTATAATACTGGATAGAGATTTGCATTCACTTCTTTCTATCCCTTGATTAAGAAGTTTTGTATTTATTTAATTATTTTATGATAGTGTCGCACCATATAACCCTAGTTGTATTGGAACTCACTAGATCAACTGAGCTGTCTTTGAACTCACAAAGATCTGCCTGCTTCTCCCTCTTAAGATCTGGGATGGAAGCCATGAATGATCACATTTGGTCAAGTGCCAAATATCATACATTTTTATCATGCTTTTTTTTTTTTTACTTAGAAGTAACTTGAAAACACATTATTAGTAAGTAGATAGCATAATATTGAGATTCAAATGACAAAACATATATAGCTTGTCTTCAACAATTTATTTTTATAAATTATCTGCAAGGACTTAATATTCATTTTACTTTTAACAAATATAGCTTAAAACCAACATTTGATCATTTGTAGAAGGGAATGAATATGGACCTCCATAGCAAACAAGCATTTTTCTCCATCCTGTTTGGGGAACTACAGTCTTGTTTCTTTGCTTTAGTGCCTTGTTATCCACACAGATGGCAATTTGTTTACTTGGCTCAGACAGTCAGTTTCTAAGACAGAATCCTTGAAATTGATTGTGACCTTCAAGTTAGAATATCAAGGGGTTTCATAAACATTATTTGAAGTAATGAATTCTTTCCCCTCAGAGGTAACTGTGAATATGTTTCCAATGATTTTCCAATCATAAATATCTCTAAATAAAGAATGGGTGAGGAAAATATTTGTTTGCTTTTACTCTTTCTGTTAGTGTTTTCCATAGTGAAGCTATTCCCTCAGGGGTGGGAGATGGTTCAGTGGTTAATATCACTTGCTCTTCTAGAAGAGAATCTAGGGCCAATTCTTAGAACCCACATAGTGGCTCATAACTGTATGTAACTCCAATTTCTGAGCATCCTAAACACACACACACACACACACACACACACACACACAATCACTCATACATGCAAAACAACAACAAAAAAGTTTCCTTAATAACGTAACTGTCCCCTAGTTAATTCTCCAGTGAACTGTGTAAGAGATATTGAAAACTAACATTGATTTCAACAAGCAAGTCAACAATCATTTGTTGTGCATCCTGACGTAACATGGTGTGATGGAGCCAGGAAGGGCTTAACACATGAAGAATTGGATAATAGTCTTTACCCATTAGAAATACACTGCCTTACAGAACACTGGACAGTTTCTCGTATAGTTTAACAAGCTGATATCAACTTCCTTATTTCACTGACTATATTCTTCCATATTTTTACTTTAAAATTATAAACAATGTGTATTTACTTGTATTTAATGTGTATGGCTGCTATATCTGTATGTATGACTATGTACCATGTACATATAGCAACCACAGAGGTCAGAAGAGAATATCAGTTCCCCTAGAACTGGAAATAATAGCATTAAAAGCTTCCATGTGCATTCTCAGAATTGCATGCAGGTCCTCTGGAAGAGCAGCCAATATTCTTATTCACTGAGATAACTCTTCAGGTCTCTGTGTTCATGTTTTAAATCAGCTCTAGATTCCTGCTGCTTTCCACACTAATGATTAAGCAGATAATTAATATATGCTTACTATTCACTTACAAAGGAATCGTGCTTTTAAAAATGTGTTTGAATTTATATTTGAAAATAGATGATAAAAAGATTTTTTAGGCAGGGCCTGAAATGGCCAGGAAAGCCTGAGACAAACTCCAGTCTGATGCCTTAGAGCAAAACACACCAGAGATAAGTCGGACCAGTGCTATGTGGCATAGGTGGGCCATAGCACTCCTGAGATAACCACTGACACACAGAGGCCACAGGTGCTGCTACGATGTTCAAGTAAGTGGTAGGGAGATGGAAGAGAAGCAGAAGGTTATAGACACAATGAAGAGAGGTGAAACCAGAGACACGAGGGTAGTAAGAAACAGTCTAACATTAACATCCAGTGATATTACCTGAGACCATGGTGAGGCCCTGTCCTGTCCTGCCACAGAGGGCCTTATATGGGTCCATGGCCCTGCAGCAAAGCAGGTCGGTTACCACAAAAAGCTCAGCAGATATTCCTGTTCTGGGCTGCCATCTGGGGCCATGCTGATGTCTAATGGCTGTGCACAACATTGTAGACATTGTGGAAATCTGGCTTCAGGAGTCATGAAATCTGGAGAGCTGGCCCATTTCAGTCTTACCGTCAGTAACACTTGGATCATAGACCCTATACATTGCTTGACATCACAGTAGATCTGGCTTCAGGGGTTGCAAAGAGGGCATGAGCATGGGAGAGCTGGCCCCATCAAGTGCCAGCTGCAACACTGGGTGAGCTGCCTGGTCAATGCTGGAGAGCTTGCCCTAGTGGTGAGGAGGATGGAGAACCAGAGCGCTGACCACCTCAGCTACCACCACTCAGGCCCAGATCCAGAGCTTTGAGTTGGCCCACACCAACTTCTATATCACCTATGAAGTGCTAGAACATGTGAAGGAACATGCCCTATAGATCTAAATCTGCAGGATCTCCATGACACAGGGCAACAGTAGGATATCCAAAAGGAGTCTAGTTGAGAATCCAGTATTCATAGTGTAAGAGAAGTCATAGCCCATAAACCAATGACTCATTGCAATGAACATTTTCAAGTAACATGGTATGGGCAAAAGGGCATAGTGTGCAACATCCTGTGGCACACTATAGCTTCCACAGTTCCACAGTGAGATTTCTTTCTCTTTTTTATCTTTTTCTTGTTTATTTTTTTTGCGGGGGCGGGGGAAGTTGCGAAGGGAAAGGGCAAGTACAAAGGGGAAATGAGTGGGACTGGGATGCATAATGTAAAAATCACCAAAAAATCAAGAAAAAGTTAAATTAACAAATAATTCTTAGAAAAATTGGTATTTTCTTATAGTTTGTTAAATCTTGAACACTATCAAAATGTTTTCTGGGGTAGGATCATGCACGGAAAATGAAAAGTAGACATATGGCCATACATGACTGTATGAAAATATTCTTCCATAATACAGTATAATGAACTGTGAAAATTATACAAAATATACAGCAAAAATTAAATCATTTAAAAATAAAATTAAATCAGGGATGCTAAAATCTTTAACTGCTTCAAACCTAATTTGTACTTGAAATATTTTTATACAATTAACATTAAAGTATATGAGCATTTCAACATTTTTCATTCAAAATAGGCAGTTATAGCACAAATATTAAAAGCTATCCTAATAAAATAATTACAACTAGGACAAAGAAATCCTCAGCATAGAATGTACTTGAAAAAGTGTTTCACAGCAATGTATATTGTTAACATTACAGCTCAAGAAATGGCAAGAGTTGTCTGATATAGACAGTGATGAAGAGGAAGAAGGAGAATAGAGAGAAGGATGTAGGTGAGAGAAAAGACTAGGATGTGGTAAAAGTAGAAACAGAAGACAAGAAGAAGAAGAAAGATAGCAGCTTTAAAGTATGATCGAGTCTTAATTATAGTCCTGTAAATGGTGGCATCAAATCCTTTAATTAGTTTTTTTTATAGTGTACTCTAGGTTATATTACTCAGAGAGTATTAAGTATAATCTTGTTAGGTATTTTTGAGAATCCTGAGAACTAATACAACTGTCTGAATCCAGCTCAGATTTCTCCTCATTTCTCTATGCCAGAAGCATGTGCTTTCTTCTAGTTAGACCAGTACTAGATTCTAGGAAAATGGCAGGTTCCATTTTTATTTCCCAAAGAAAGTTTATAGATCTCATGGTTCCAGCTTCCTTGGATATCAGAGTAGCCACATATCCCTCAACCTGTTTAATGAGTACACCTAAACTAGGTGGGTCCTCCTCAGTTCCCTCATATTGCACTTTCTTGCCACGGATTTCTCTCCCCTACTCTTGCCTCCCAAGAATCAAAAATAGCTTTGCTTTAGCTTCTTCCTGGAACCTTAACCTTCTGCTGAGATGTGTAAGAAGGGACTTTGCACTCTACTGCATGGACCTGGAATCTCATTAGAACCCCAGCCACCAACTGTAATTTCACAGGGGCCTGGACTTTTGGCAAAGTTATCAGTGTGCTACTGTGGACATGTCCAACTGCCTATGATGCTGCTAATTCTTTTAATAAATTCCTTATCAATAAGAACAATCTTGTTAGTGTCTCATCTGAATGCCAACTAAGACCTTTCCTGTCCTTCTTTCAATACTAACTTGACCCTTTGTAGGACATGTGACATTCATATGTCATAACATCAGGCTTATCTTGCTGTGCAATGTCTGTAAGTAGCTAACTTTCTCAATTCCCATTAGAGGATCTACTCTAACATATTTGTGGTACTGTTGTTTAAATCCTCCTCTCTATAGAAAGATAGCCAGAAGTGTTGCAGACCAGTGTGTATTTTAGACATCTGAATCTCCTTTTAAACATAATAACTGCCCTATTCAAAGCTGTCTCCAGATATGACATGTTTTATAATCTCAAATTTGAAAACTGAATCTTAGACACTTTGGGAAATACATGAGAAAATACTTTAAGATTGGACTATCTATCAATACACCTTCACGGATTAGCTATAAGTCCTCCATATGCAAACCATTATTATTGAAAATCCCCAAGGAAAAAGTAGATAGTATGGCTTTGCAATCATTGAAATCACAGACATTACTGTATGGATTTAAGGTATTTTATTTCACACATTATCCTTAATCTACTCTGGAATGGGAAAGAGACTGGAGAATTCCAATCCCCAAAGAGTAACTTTTTACACTGGATCTCTCTCAGATATTTCTCAAACTGTTAATTTCATAAAAGCATGGGCATCGAACTCAGATAAGGACAAGTGAGTCATAGGCAGAGTCATAGTGACCTGTCCCCTGAACCTTCACCCAGCCGATACCCGGTTCTGAAAGATATCTGTATTCCCCCTGAACACCCACACTCGAGTGTCATCCCCTTCCCCACATCCTGCCTTTCTGTGTTTATAACCCCTGTGTGAATGAATTACGATTTGAGAATAAATAAATAAATTATTTATAAAAAAAAGAACTCAGAACTAAGGTGTTAGGCCTTCAACAACACCTAGATAACAAGTAGACTGTTGTTTAAAAACTTTATTGCTCACTGGTTTACCTGTCTCCTGCATGAGAATGGTCATGTTTGGTAAAGTCAGCAGAGAAGTGTGAACAAGGTTTTAAAATGCCATAGCTTTCAAACTGCTGGGATCCAGATAGCAAGTTGCAGACTTTCCAGTGTTCAGTGAAGGTGAGCATAGCACAGTGAAAATAATGTTAGTGCTTCTAACATGCTCAGTTAGAGCAGACATGGAGTGTTCTGAACTTTATCATCATATCCATTGTTGGTTTGAAGAAGCAGCAGGTGATTTGTCCTTGGAAGGAAGCAGTCAAGATCCAGTGTGTATACTTCCAGCTCTTACTATGGAACAATACATGAAGGAGGAGGTGGTTCATGAGTTTGAATTTAAGTTTGAGAATTGTAGAAATAGAAATAAGTTCATTCATAAGGCTTCAAGACTTCTATTATGCAGTGCTTCTGTTTTTTCACATATTTTAAACACAAAAGAATGCAGGGTTCCAAAACCAAAGAGGCACATATGCTGATACAAAGGAGATTTGGTGACTTAAGACTACTTTGTGATAAAATGTATAATTAGGAACTCAAGAATTTTCCCAACCTGTACATTATAAGAACAGAACTGAGGTCCTCTTCATTCCATCACAACTAGGGAGACTGTATTTTGCTGGCACTTCTTGCTAAAGAAAATGAGTTTTGATGTTAGAGGCTATGGTGTTTTCAAATTGATCATTTTTAGGAATAGAATTCAGTCTTTTAGTTGATCTCAACATTGACAATCCATAAAGAATATTGACAAACATAAAGAAATCATTACCTGTTGGATCTGTAAGGCAAAACAAAATATGATTTAAACTAAGATTGTGGGAAATAACCCAAGAGCCTCATGTTTCTTCAGTTGTTCCAGCAATCTTTTTAAGCCCAATTTACCAGGGTAGGCCAGAGTGTCCTGACAGTGTGCCCACAAACCAAAACATTTCAAGGTTCTTTATACTCAAAATGAGGCTAATTAAACTATATCAACTATGGCTTTGACTTTTGAGTGCTGAATTTTATAGAAAGTCGATAGATAAACAACAAAATCTACTGGCCAGGAGTGCCTCAAGAAAGTTCCCAGATGCATGCAATGTTCTAAGAAATCAACTCCTTAATGTTTACAAAGCACTTTGAAAATGTTTTTATTTATGTATATAGGTATTTTACTGGCATGAATGTCTATGTACTATATGCATACAGTGCCTCTGGAAGCCCGGAGAGGCTGGCAGATTAACTGGGGCTTAGAGTTATGGAAGGCTATGAACTGCCATGTTGCTTCTAAACACTGAACTTTGCAAGAGCAGACAAGTGCCCCTAACCACTAAGCCATCTCTTCAATCCCCACAAAATAACTGTATGTGACATTTTAAAGTAATGATTTGAAAAAGCGAGTTTGGCATTAATAAGGTAACATTGTGTATTAATTTGTCAGGCATCTCAATTAGAGCAGTCAACAGAGACTTTCCTACGAGCATGCAAATTAATAAACATTTAAAGCAAAAAAAATGCAGAAACTATAAGGACCTGTTACAGAAGAAGGGACATTATTTAGAGCTTTTCTATTCTGTTTTCTGTTGCTGATCACTTGAGATCTTCATTGCTGATTAACCCAGCCTACACCCAAAACGGGCAGGGATACTGAATGCTGTCAGTATTACATAAAGCTACTCAGTCTGTCCAGTTGAGAGCTACAACAGAATGAGAGATGTAAGTAAGAGAACGAAGCTTTAAGACCTAAACAGAAGATGGAGAAAAATACTAAACACTGAATATGTAGATTATTGGATTATAATAGAATTTCTTTTATCCCTGCTGTTTCTTATACTTTGAGCTAAATAAAGTTATCATTTTTTATTTGTCTAAGTACATTTTTTATCAAATATACTAGTAATGATATCTACTGTTTCCATATTTTATACTGGTGAATGTAAAATAAATTATGGTAAGGTATTGCTCATAAAATAGAAAATTCCAAACCCACTGCCACAAAAGTAATCCTGGTTAAACTCATTAAGTCTGAAAATAAAAATAAAAGCTATTTACATGGGAAAGAGGCCTGTAAAAAGCAAACAGGAATGATATATATATGAAGGAAATTATAGAGTGATTTTTTTTGTACAGTTATGAAGGGACTTAAGGAGCTAAGGGGATTTGCAGCCCCATGGGGGTGCAACAGTATCAAAAGGCCAAACCACCTAGAGCGCCTTGGGACTGCACCACCAACCAAAGAATAAACATGGAGGGACCCATGGCTTTGGCCACAAGGATGGCCTTGTTGAACATCAGTGAAAGGAGCATCCTTTGGGCCTGAGGGAGTTCAATGCCCCAGTATAGGGGAATGCCAGGGCAGAAAGGTGCGAGTGGGTTGGTGGGGAAGGACCCTCATAGAAGCAAAGGGAGGGGAATGGGATAGGGGATTTCTGGAGCAAGACTTGGAGATGGAATAGCATTTGAAATTTAAATAAATTAACTATGCAATAAAAGAAAAAAAAAGAAACTGTCAAAAACAGACTCAAAATTTAAAACTCAGAATTAATACAAATTACTGAGTACTGTTTTAGAAAATCATAATGTAACACAACTAAATCCATGTAATATATATAATATATAAAAAATTTTACTAATGAAAACATATGTATTATATTTCTTACATATAATCTATATAAATATAAAATACATAGATACAATTATGTATAATATAAATAATATAAAATAAATAATATAATCAAATATAATTATTTATAATTAAAAATAATATATGTAAAATACATAAACAACATATGTATTATATATAAATAATAGGTTACTAGTATATGTATTATACATGTAATATAAGTAAATATTTGTATAAAAATAGTAGTTGAGAAGTCTGAATTTCTATTCTTTTGGAGAAAATGTATTTATTTTAAAATATAGAATAATCAATATCCAAATTGGAAATGAGTGTACATATTGGTTATTTAGTGAATGCATTCATATACTATCTAAAGCTAGTGTAATAAAACAGCAACATATTTTCTTGATTATAGGCATCATCACTTATCTGAGGTCATGTCACAAGCATTTGCCTTCGAGTCCTAAATCATAGTCCTTCTAAAACTTATAATGAGGTACTGTGCATTCATAGTTTTAACTTGTATTTCTCTTGTCAAAAATATCACTTAAATACAAATATCACTGAGGGAGAAAAATAGTGTTTGATTGTGTCATGGAAGATTCTGAGCTAACACAGATGGAGCTGAATATTAAGATAAGCAACAAATACTATCAATAACCTGTGCTGATAGTGTTTGGAGGAGGTAAAAAATGTGAATAGATATTCTAAATTAGTTTCAGATTGAAACAAGAAGTATAATTAGATGTATGAAATAAAAGAATAAACAAAACTTCAGGTAGAGGAACCAGTGTCTCAATGTGCTCATGTGAAGAACATATCAGTGTGATAATATTGGCTAGAATCTAGACCAAATGGATGTTCAAGAAATAAGCTCTGAGATAGAGGTAGAAACTGCAACCTTATGCTGAAGACAAATGAAACTTGCTTCTATTTGACGCAGAATTTCCTATTTTTCTCTAGGTTGACAATATTTCTATTGAGTTGAATGACTAAAACTGCCAAGGTTATTCTAAAGACATTTCCTGGTGTATTGAAAAAGCTATCTCATTCTGCATAAACCATCTTGAACTTCCTGTATCCATCAATAAATAGGATCCAAAGATACATGTGCCTGTCCTTAGAAGTAATCTGGTATGAACTATGAGGTGCAAATTGTTGAATGAGGATTCCAGCCATGTCTTCCTGGTGCCATGTGTCAAGATGTTCTTGGGCCTTAGTTCTGTGACTGCGCACCTGGATTCCTTGGAGACCACTGTGAGCTCAATTTTGATGAATGTGCCAGTCAGCCATGTGTCCATGGAGGTCCTTGTGTGGATGGAGGAAACAACTACTACTGTGACTGCATGGGTAGTAGATTCATAGGAACACACTGTGAGACCTTGATGCTTCCTCATTGGTCAAAGCCTGTCACAATGATGCAATATGTGAAGACACTGTTGATACCTGTATTTCTTACTGTTGGCCTGGATACACGGGTGCCCTGAGTGAGATGAACACAGTAATACAGTAGCCAGCCCTGCAAATTTGGGGAGAAATGCTCTGAGCTGTCTTAGGGGATCTATACGAATACATTGCAGGCCGATTTTCCTCCTTCAACTACCTTGGAGCCTCAGGCTATGTTTGTAACTGTCAGCCAGGATTCACAGAGCCTAGCATAACTATCCTCTGAAAGGCTCCATCCAGCAGCTGACTGAAAATGATGCAGAGACCCACAGCCTCAGAACCCATAAGTTGGAAGGAGAAGACCAACTCTCAAAAGTTATCATTTGACATCCATATGTGCTCTTCAACGTTTATATAAATGGATTAACAGATAAAAATGTAGTCAAATAAAACTCCCTTTGCCTTCCACGGTGGCATATGCCTGTAACTCAGCACTCAGGAGGCTGTGGAAGAATTGTTTCGAATGTGAGAGCATACTGCTTACTTGGCAATTCTCTCTCTCCAAAACAGAGGTTATGCACTTCTTTCTTCTATTGTTCTACTTTATAATGGCATAAGCTCATAGCCATAAGCTATGTAATGAATTGTAATCTGTTGCCATTATTTACTTTCATATTAAAATTTTTATATATTTGGCCAGTTAATTACTGTGTACCTTGGACATATAAGCATCATTCTCAGCATATGTTCTATTGTAAATAACTAATGATGTACCTACCTTTCTTAAATGATGTAGCTTTCTTAAATCAGTCTTAAAATATATTGTTTTGAAGTGCTATTACCTTACAATGTTTCAGAATAATACTATAAGCCAGTATCTGGATGCCCGTGTACCCAGTGCTTTTAGAGTCTAGTGTCTCCAGTCCCTTGCGTTGAACATCTGGATCGGCATATTTGGGATGCATTCATGTGTACCACACATTGAAAAGTAGTCATCTTCTCAAGGGAAATCTAAATTAATTATGAGTCCTGCCATGAAGATTTTCACCCTCAATTTCATGCTGATGACTCCTTTATTTCATTTCTTAAAATTAGGGACAGGGAGACTAGGTGTTGTTTTTGTTTAGGTCTTTAATTAATATTCTGAAATAGATTTCTAGACACTCTTCTAGATGTTGAGCTAAGTTGTTCTATAGTCTATTTTCTCTCACTAAAACAAAGCCTTGTGTTTTAACTGAAGCAACTCGCATTCAAATATATTTTCTTCCATGCCATTGAACTAATTCAAGAAAATCACAGCTTGAAAAGTGCACTGGCTACAAATGACACCCTTTCGAAGTGGAGCCATTAATTCAGGAAAAAAAAAAACTCTGAGAGAAATAAATACCCACTTCTTCAGCCAAGGTAAGGACATGTTGGACTAAGTCTCAAAGAAAATTTGTTTTCCTTCCAAAGTTTACCACGGAGTAAGCTCCAATTTTGGTAATAATTGCATAGTTTGATTCTTTTTTAAAAAAATAATTTTGAATTCTTCTCAGTCAGATGTTGTATTTTTGAAAAAAATGTGGTATTTTATAAGCATAATAAAAGGGCTTTGATGGTTATGAGAACACATTCCATTCTATAATATACTTCCATTGCTCTATAGTACGTGTCATATCATGAGCTGAAGGAATTCTAAAGATTTACAGCAGTGACAATGGCTGTACCATTGTGTCTTCTGCCAGGCTGGTCTGGTCCAGATTAGTTCTGCTGTTTAGATTAATTATTATTTATGTTCTCTACATCATACTATAAGCTGTAAGGAAATGCAATTTGATATGAGAGACACCGGCTGTATAATTCAGTTACTATAGGAAAATCACCAGAAAGCACTTGTTCTAAGAACTACTATTAGTGATCTTTCTTTAGATTTTCAAAACCTAAAAGGTCTGGTGTCTGATAGCATCAACGTACAGGCCCTTTTAAAATTCATAGTGTAGTGATTTCAACCTGAGAGTCATGATCCTATTGGGAACTGAATGTCCCTTTCATATGGGTCCCCTCCGACCATCTGAAAATAGATATTAACTTTATTTATTGCAGTAACAAAATTACAGTTATGAAGTAGCCACAAAAATAATTTTATGGTTGGAGGTCACCAGAGAATGGGAAAATGTATTAAAGTGTTGCAACATTTGGAAGGTTAAGAACCATTGTCATAGTGACATACAGTTTCACTGAAGAAGTTGAAGGAGGAATAATGATTATGGAAACTGGCTAAGATAGGAAGAACGGATGTTAAGAGCAATATAGTCCAATAGAAAACCAAAACCAAAGCAAAAAAGATAGAACAGAGGAAATTAGTTCTAACGATGGAGGTTATAGCAGGCTTAGACGTGTGACTCAATTTGTAGTCTTAGAGTCTCTTACTCCACGATTCACTTTTGGTGGTTAGTGAGACGGCCTAGTGAGTAAAGATACTTGTTGCCAAGCTGCATGACTTAAGTTCAATCGTCAGGACCCCTGCCTCATTGAAGGTGAGAACCAGTTCCTGAAAGTTGTATTCTGACCTCCCCAGGCATACCTTGATATGCTGCTCAAACACACAAAATGAACAAATAACTATAAAATAATTTGTTCAATGACATATTGTTATACCAGTATTCGGTATGGTGGTATCTTAATTTTTTTTTCTAGTTGCTATGATCAAATTAACTGACACAAGCAACTCAAGGATATAGTTTACAGTTCTAAGAATATAGTCTGTCATGGCAGGCAAGTCAAGTCATATCACATTCCTGATCTGGAAGGAGAAAGAGAGGGGGATGGGGAGGGGAAATGAGGGGGAGGGAGTGAGAGTGAGAGAGGAGAAGGAGATGGAAGGGGAGACAGAGTGAGCAAGAGAGGGAGAGGGAGACGGAGACGGAGAGAAACAGGGACAGGGATAGGGAGAGGGGCAGGGAGAGGGACGGGGACAGGGAGAAGAGTGCCTGAGCTCAGCTAGTTTTCTCCTTTCCACAAAGTGTAGGACTCAAGCCCTGGGAATGCTCTTGTCCCATTAGTGTAGGTAGACCTTCCCATCAATCCACCTAATCAACATGATCTGTCACCTGTATCACAGAGGGTAAGTAAAGTCTCACATATGCACCTAGGTGCCTGTATTCTCATTTATTCCAGGTCTCACCAAGATGACAACTCGCAGAAACCATCAGAGATAGGATTCTGAAACAGTAACTTCCCTGATCTTGGGTTACCAGTTCTAAACAGGCTCATTTCCATAACGTCAATGACTGTTCCTTCAATATTAGCTTTCACAGAGTGTGCAGGTAAACTTTGCTCTGGAAATCTCAGTGTTATGTTCATGTATGCATATATGATATATAATGTATATAAAAACTGATAATATATACATAAAAATATATGTACATATACATATTTTTCTAAATATATATAACCAAGATTTTGAACAATTCATTTGAATAATTTCCCCCATTTGATATAAGTAAGTATAGAATAAGGAAACCCCTCAAATAGTTTACAGGGCCTTAAATATTATTTGGAGCTGAAGATTAGTGAAAGAAAGTCCTCCTCCTATATACTCTATAAATACATTAAAACTCCTCTTTGTCACAGTATGTCCCTTTCTATTCATCATTCCTCTGATTACTGTGCCAGGAAGACATTAACTTTATTACTAGAAGCAAAGGGACATTGAGAATGAGTCACTGTAAACAAGCCATGTAGCTAGCCAGTCTCTATCATTAGCTTCCCACACATTTGCCTTTCCCGGATTTACTGCCTTTAGAAGCTTGAAGTTCTTTTGCTTGGTCTTGTCAATTATCCACAGAATTATTTTCTTTATAATGATGGCACACAAGCCCTAATTCCAACAGTGATTTAGAAAGAAGAAAGGACTGTAAGAGAAGAGGTAGCTCTATGATGATACAGGCTTTATTGGGAAAGAAGCTTGAAGAGAACTGGAGATTTATACTCAGGGCACTGTGGTTACAGGGCAGAGAAGCGAGAGAGGGAAGGGAACTGAAAAATGTCTCTATTGACCCGTGATGCCATTGTTATGAGTACTGAATTAAGGTGAAAGGCTAGTATTCATTAGACATCTTCCCTGACCACTCAGTTTTAGAGGCAATAGGGCAGAAGGGAAAGAATCTGGAGAAATTCATTATTTTAATTTAGGAACCACAAATTACTTTAGTTTTGCAAATTGTCATTGTTTAACAAAAACTGGATATATTTTGCAAAGCAGTTTAACCTTAACTAACACTAACTACTCTTCTGTATTAATACAGAGTAAAATACTAAATGTATGATATATACATATATATTGGATGTTAGTATATCTTGACACCTTTGCTCAAATTTATATACTGTCAGACTAATTACCAAATGCCTAACTGATGAGCTTACAATTAACGAAAATAAAATATTTCCCCTGTAGTTGTAATCACTTGAGACTAGGAAACCATCACTAATGCTAACACTAAGTTTAATGGGAGTTTTGGAGAGGGCAGAAAATCAATAAGATGGGAGAGAGGTGAGTTGGATTAAGGGAGATGACAGGAGAGACTGGATATTGTCAAATTAGGTGATGTACTTGAAAGATGTTTTCTTTATGGAACCAAGCACTTAGTACAGTGAATATATGCTAACACACAACCTAGTAAGTGTTAAAATGTACTTACTATGTTAGTTTACTTCTGTTCGTACTTCTCAAAGGCCCTAAAGTTCTAGTGTAGTCTTCACTGTGTTTTAGAAACTATTGAAGATTTATTTATTTATTGTGTGTGTTTGCCCACGTTTACATGTATCATGTGCATGCAAGGACCTCAGAGGCCAGAAGAGAGCATCAGATCCTCTGTAGCTGGTTTGGCAGATGGTTGTCAGCCACTATCCAGGTTCTGGGTTGCGAACTAGTCTTCATCCTTTTCTCTCACTTCACTTGCCCTGAAGCTTATTACCAGTATAACAGATCACATTTCCTCCTACTTGTTAACAGGCATTCTAATTCTAAAGTTTAGAATTCTTTTCTGAGGGACACTAAGAAAACATGGATAACAGAAAGTAAAGGGGTCCCATAATCAGGCCTATTAAAACAGTGGGGCCACCTAAAATTAAGTATTATGTTTAGTGGGTAATATTAGGTTGACCTTGCTATCCATTAAAAGATTTAATAGGCACCTTTCAAGATAATTAGTTTTAATAAGGAACAAGAAAAGTGAATGTGCAATTATTTTCTTTCAATAGCTGATGTGGAGAGAAGCACATTTATTTTCTTAGAGTATTCTCTATTTTCTCTAAATGCTCTAAAGATAATAACTATTTTCTGAAATTTTCTCAATGAGAATGAGCTATGTTCTCTCCATTGCTAGTGTGATGAAGATAGTTCATGAGGTGCTTAAATTAGCAGAAACTAAATGTCATCAAATATTTTAAGTTATTTAATATTTATATAAGTTAAATTTACATTATTACTCAAATTATTGAATTTCACTAGCTTCATTAGATTAATCATATACAGCTTAGTCATTTCTATTTAATTTGTGAAAAAAGCTTAAAAGATGATTTTCAAGAGATGTGGACATGGCTGAGAAGTTAAGCATGCGTTCTTCTCTTACAGATGACCCAAATTCCATTCCCAGCATGCACATTAGGTGGCTTTCTAAGACCAATAACTCCAGCTGCAGGGCATCCAATACCTTCCTTTGGCCTCCAAGGCTACATAAAAATAAATACAAATAAAATAAATGAAATCTAATAAAAGGTAATTTTATTATATTAACTTTATATTACATGATCAATTATTAAACGTATTTGTATAAGTAACTCAATAAGATGACATCATATTCTGGTCTAACATACGCTTTGTGCATAGTATTTATTAACTAATATATATTTCACCTTTCTCCATTCAAAATTTTACCAAAAAAGGCTATAATATTTTAAATCCTCTTCATAAAGATTGTACTTTGAACTTGTCTGAAGATTTATACTCTGATACTTTGAAATTTTTCATAAACTCTGACAAATCAAAATAAAGTTGTGAAATCAGGTTTCTAGAATAAAGAAGGATGCTCTGTGGTTAACATTTGACAAGACAGAGTAACTTACCAAAAGTTGAGTAACTGTAGAGCACTGGAAAGTTTGACCCAGCCAAAGGTTAAGATTCTCATCAGCTAACACGTGACCCTTGTCCCAGAGATTCACCCTATTGTGATATAAGCCACTTATCTGATATTTCCAAAAATTCGTCTTTAAATTGTTTTATGAGTCTCTTTTCTCTATTACTATAAAAACTTGTGGAATTATTGTCACCCTGGAACATGGCACTCAGAGTAACCTGAATCAATATCCTATAATCCTCAGATTCGGTCCAGAATAAACTATCTCTCATTCCATTTGAGGTAATGATAGGACCAAGTTGGCCAGACCCAGGCTGACTCCATCATAGGCTACACTGAAAGTTTGGGAGACTACAGTGGAGTTTCTGTTTCCTAGAATTTAAGAAGTTCAAAATAAGTTAATTTCAGGAAAAACTACTCCTCATGGACAGTCAATCAGGAGCTATCAGGAGCTGTCCCACCATGTAGCCAGAGTCAAGTATGCACTGAATTAACTAGTTGTTAATCAGCAACAGGTCTGGAAAGTCCCCCAAATTCCCCACCTCCCAACCCCGGAGATAGATCAAACAAATCAAGAGAAAGAAGGGTAACTCTCACACACTCCTCTCCTTATAGGCTGCAAAGCTTACACCACTGTTTTCCAGCCTGATGAATTGCAGACCTATTCATGATGGATTTCTGCAGAATAAACACTCTTTGTTGCTGTATACTGAGTCTGGGGTATCACTTTTCAACAAATCATTGACCCTGAAAACTGCATTTTTTTCAAACAACACTGAAAATATATGTGTGTGTGTGTGTGTGTGTGTGTGTGTGTGTGTATGTATATATGTGTGTGTGTGTGATGAAATATTTAATGTTCATTCTTGTTAACAGATAAATTTCTTTTGGGATCTTATTTGAAATTATTAATTATATTTATAATTTTTCCATACAGTTACTAGTTCCAAGTTCTTTTGTTTATTTTTTCTTTTCTTTCATTGGTTTGTTGTAGTTTCTTAGTTTATAATACAAGCTGATTTCAAATTCATATCCAGCTTCTTTGAGGAAAAACCTGAAATTCATGCTCTTTACAACCCCGCTCATGAGGGAGTGAGGATGCTAGGGACCCCTGACCACTACGATTTTAAGCATAAGCCATAGAATCAGTAAAGAAGTCATGAATAGTGATAAAAATTACAGTATTGTTCGTGTTCAAAAGACATGTATTTTTTAAAATGGTTAGAGAAATGAGCGAGAGACATATAGAAACAGCGACAATGAGAGAGAAAACCTAATCCTTACTTTAAAACATTACTATTTTTGAAACGTGCATTTCTATGTGTCCTGGTGCTTTCAGTATAAAATTTAAATTCTACTCAGCTAGAAAAAAAATTGTCTCATAATTATCTTAAAATTATACTCAAGAATTCATCAAAACCTTAAAAGTACGGATTTGAGAGAAAAACAAGAACTTTCATTTTTTATTAATTATTTTATTTATTTACATTTCAAATGTTGTTCCCCTTTCCAGTCTTCCCTTGATGAACCCCATCCCACCTCCCCTCTCTTTTGCATCTAAGTGGTTACTTCCCAATCCACCTCCCAACTTCTGCTTCAACCCTCTAGCATCTCCCTTCTCTGACTCATCAAGTCTCCACAGGACAAAGTCCCTCCCCTTCCACTGATGCCAGATAAGGCACACAGATATCCCTCAATGGAAGAATGAATACAGAAAATTTGGTACATTAACAAAAAGAAATACTACCCATCTATTAAATATGTGGACTTCGTGAATTTTCCAGGCAAATGGATGGAAATAAAAAGTATCATCCCAAGTGTAGAAACCCAGACCCAAAAGGAGTACATGGTATGTACTCACTAATAGTGGGTATTAGTCCCAAAGCTCAGAATACCCAGGATACAACTCACAAAGCTTATGTAGCTTAAGGAAGGCTTAAGTATGGATACTTCAATCCCACTTAGAAGGAGAAACAAATTCTTTCTAATAGGGCCTCCTCCATCACAAGGTTCAAGCTGTGAGCCAAGACAGTTCTGCTTCAGCAATTTGTGGAATTGATTTTTTGAAAGAGAAGGAGATGGCAGTCGTAGGAGGTACAATAGTAAGACCAAAAGTGTGATGCTGATGAAAATGGGACAAATGAGGCAAGGTTTTTGTTTGTTTGTTTGTTTGTTTGTTTGTTGTTTTTTTAAAAAAAGGTTTTACAATGAAAAACAAAAAGGGTCCAGATCCACTGTTTGTAATCACAGTGCAATTCCTTACTTCCTGTGGTTTGTCATCCATAGCTTACCATCCAAGATGGTTGATGTATTGGTAGTATGTATGGTCCCCAGAATAACAAAATGAAAAGGGGTGGAACCTTTAAGAGATAGAATCTGGGATTAATGAGATTACAGGAGGAATCATACAGGGCAAGAACTGAGGTTGCTAGTTTGGAACCCTGGTTAGTCCTCTCATAGTTGTTATGCAAGATCCAACCTGATCTCTTCCTGGTCCCTCCGGCATCCTGGACTACCTTGTGACTATTACGGAGACACCTACACAACAATGGCAATTACATTAGGTGTCCATCTGACACTGAATGCATCAAACCAACCAATTTTAAACCCTTAGCTTCCAAAACTGTGAGCTATAAAATCTTCCCTATTGTCAAATTAAATTATCTAGCATTTAGTATTTTGTTATTGTGATTGTAAATGGGCTAATGCAAATTAAAATAAATTTTTGATCTATATCTATTTTGTATTGTCTTCTGAAGGAAATGTGTCCATAAATGTGTCTAAAATGCATTGTCTGTTTAACAATAATGATGATTATAACATATGTTGATAATATAGAGAATATAGAATAGGTTGTCTTCATCAGAAATTCATATTAAATGAAGGGTTTATATTATGTCCAAATAGTATTAGTTAGAATAAAAAGATTATTAGGCATTTCCAGAAATTTTCACTAGCATATCAGATGTTAGTATAAAATAGGACAAAATTACATATTCTAAAATAATGCTTTATACCATATTGAGATATGACAGACATATTCAGATATTTGGAGATAGATGTGTAGCTATGAATATGTCACCACAGTTGTGAAATTGTGTTTGCCATGATATTAAAATACATGAAGAGATGGCACAGTAGTTAAGAGCATTTACTCTTCTTACAGAGACTCTAGGATTCATTTCAAGCACCTGTGTGGCAACTTATACCTGTCTGTAAGTCCATATCCAGGGTATTTGAAGTTCTTTTCTGGATTCTGGTACATAAAAAAAGATGTAGCAAAAAACCATATACATAAAAAAATAAATAATTCTTTAAAAATATAGGTTGGCAGAAAATAGAATATGGAAATTCAATCATTGTATAATTATAGTTATAATTTAAAATAAATATTAATTAAATGTATAGTTTAATTAATGATGTGCAACAATATGATAAATATTTCTCTTAAAAGGCAATAAAATATGGATATTAATGATATTGAAATTTCAAACTGGAAAGGTTTAGAATGGATTTACTAAAGGATTTATATCATCACAGTGCCTGGGCCACTTTAGACCAAATTACAGGCATTCTACTAAAAGTTCCTAGGATGACCACACTTTATGTATATGTATATGTATATGTATATGTATATGTATATGTATATGTATATGTATATGTATATGTATAT